>NC_047660.1:22716720-22799220 GCF_011762505.2 Arvicanthis niloticus
TAAAATTCTGAGTTAAGACAACATACAGAATCTAAACTGATACAGAAGTAAGGGTGGAACTGAAAAATGAGGTTTGGGAGATATTGGAGTTTGGCTGTGATCAATCAAAGGTGAGTCTAAGAAACCAAACTCTGAGTCTGAGTCACTTGGTGATGGTTTCACCAAGCTAGCCATCATGGTAAGCACGATGGGAGGAATACTTCTATTTGGAAAGGCACAGAAAAGGGCTCGTTTTCAAATATGTTGAGTTTTTCTTACTTCGGAGAAAGAACTTACCTAGACAAGTACATTTGAAAAATCCAGACGTATATGTGGCTTAGTTGAGGTCAAACATGAGATGGGCACCTCTGTGAGGGCCACGGTGAGTAGGGGAAGGTAATAAATGTCTCTCACCAGTTACAGTGAAGGGTGTGTGTATAAAATTCCTGTGAGGAACTGAGAATCCAGGCAGGTAAATCTAAACAGTGACAGAGAATTTAGAGAAGGATAGTGTTAAATGCCCCAGAGAAGTCACAAAAAACAGTAACTGGGGCCGGGATGATGCCTCAGTGGGTAAGAGCTCTTGCTATGCAAGCAAGCATGAGGACTTGAGTTCGAATCCCCAGAAGCATGTAACAAAGCCACGCACAGCTTTATGTTCCATGTGACTCCATCAGAGTTGGAGCTGATCCTAAGAATGCCCTGAACACACAGCACAGACAAAAGGACAAACTGATCCATCACTACGGCACCTGGGCTCAGTGAACACAGAGAGAGACAGAGAGAGAGAGAGAGAGAGAGAGAGAGAGAGAGAGAGAGAGAGAGAGGAAGAGAGAGAGAAACTGAAACTAAGAACTGAAGCTTTATGTGCTGGACTCAAGAATTAAGGGTGTGTGATCCTTAAAACAGGAAAGCCATGAGTGAAAAGAAGAGCAAGGAGAAGAGAAAGTTTCATGAATTGGGTAAAGCTTGTAAAAGTCTAGAGAAGGAAGGTAGAAGATAGAAGCAGAGAATACTGGATTGCTGTGGGGAAAAAAAAAAACAAGTTTCCTGGGGTGAGACCCAAGATGTGAACACAGAAAGAAAAAGAGACAGACTTTGTCTCAAACCAAGCTCACCAACAAAAATCTTCCAGATCCCCTTCTTCCTCATCCTGCATGAACCATCCTGGCAAATTATGCTTAAAAATTCTAAATGATCTAATCACTGTTTTACCAATTATCCAAATCACTATTATCCCAGGATGAATATACTGTAACACAATAAAATTTTCCGTTGTATGACCTGAAACATGCACATCCTAGCCACATCCCCATTACACACTGTGCCCCCCTCATACCTAACCAAATTGCTGTTCATCTAAAGTTGCAGGCCAGAGATGATCTGTCATGACCCTTCGTGTCAACTCTTGAATCTGTGCCCTTTTAAAGCTTCTGACTATTGTGTCTGAGGGGGTGGGGGTGGGACTCTGGAGAGTGAAGGGACACATGAAATTGGAGGTCAGCTTATGCCACAGACAGCACCAAGTCATGATGAGATGAAGCAGGACAAGGAGGGGCTCTCCATCCTGCCTTAGAGTTCACCTTTCCTTCTCACTTCCAATCTTTATTTTCTTTGTCACAAATATCACATCCCCTCATTCTGCGCTTTCTGCTAAAACTTTTCCTTGCTGTGACATTGTAGTCCCATCGGACAAGTTGGACCTGTATGTTAAAGGATCAGTTGAAATCTTTATGATTCTTTCCCTTTAAGGATGCTTTTCTCTTGCCACGGACCGCCCCAGTGGTGTGACATTCACTTCCCAGGATCTCACTTGGGTTGACCTCACAGTGAGAACCGGACATCCTCGTGTTTCGTGTGTACCACAAAGGATGTGCAGCCTCCATCTTTACTGCTCTGCCCAGACAAGGCTGCCGCATGCAACCCACCCTTGATTGCTCATACTCCCTTGGAGTTGGGGTCCAGCACTCAAACTCACTAAGATTGTGTGACAGAATTGTTCCTCAGATTTATAGGATTAAGTTTTATACTGAGAAGGAATTTTCTCCGTGCTCATATTATAAGAAGCTTTCTTATAATGGGAAAACTATAAAGTTGTTTAAAAAAATATTTACCATAAGCTACTTGACTCTTGGCTTATGTATAGTTCTGGCACATTGCTAGGCACATAAAACATGTATGTGAAATGGTTGAATAAATGATTCCTTGGGACTGTCATTATTAAACTTTTAAAAAGCATATTGAAGTTATCTTCTACACCAGTTCTCCAAAAATATTTATTACATCTTTTCATGTCATCTTAAAGAAAGTTGGCCACTCTGGAAGACTGTTTGTTATCCTTGGTTCACAATAATTTTTTATAAATTTATTAATTTGGTGCCTGAAAACATATTCATGGTTCATGGACTTGCCTTCGATCTTCTGGCCAAGTATGGGAGTATCCTGGAATTTCGTTTATTATAGCAAGTCCTCAGCTACAACTCCCTCCTTACCTCTAACATCCAACCCCCAAGTCACAACTTCATCATTTATTCCCCAGGACGAAGCTTAGCGTGTGTTTGTTTATGAACCGTTCTGTAATAAGCCCTTGGGATCTCAGCAGTATAACATGGGGACTGAATAGCACCCATGGCCAAGAGCTGTCCACCAAGGGAACTTGAGCTTGCTATTTTCATAAACCTCCAACCCCCACCTGCTGACTTGAAATCGTTTTGCACTTCAGGAGGGCCAGATGCTCTTCACCCTGTGTGCTCTCAACCACTACTCTGAGCCCCAGGAAAGGGGAAAGGAACATGCAGCATGGTGCACTGCCAAGGGTGCTCCACCAGACCCAGAAGCCTGGGAATTTCACCCTGGGGAAAGAAAGCAGGAGCTGGCCAGCAGGTCTCACCTCCCACCACTGGAGCTTGTTTTTAATTGTTCTTTGAAGAGTCTTCCCAAGTATTTAAAGCCTTCTCCACCCACTCGGGGCAGGCCTCCCTGGACCCTGCTTGCAATCCTGGTTTCCTTTCTGCTGCCTGTTATGGGGGCGGTGAGGCTTTGGGCAGAGCCTTTCCTGCCAGCCCCCTCCCCCCCAACCTCCCTGTTCCTTCTAAGGACAGTACACAACTGACTCCAGATGTGATGGTGACAGCTGAGATGTTTTCTGTGGCACGGTTATAGGTAAAAGATACTTAATGTTTTTTTTTTTTTCCAAAATACCCCTAGGGAATTTGTAAATGATGCTCTTTCCCGGACAAACCAGTAATGAGTATCTTCTAAGCAGTTTCTGAGCAACGTGTTCACTTAAACTGCTAGAAATAACAGTTTAACTGTCATTTGATGAAAGAATGAACTTACCCACAGGGGTACTTTTCTCACCTCACTTTTCAATGTTTTAAAAATACTTGTGTGTATAAAAATATACTTGTGTGTGTATTTATCTGTGTCGTGGGGGTGCTCATGCCCTAGAACATATGTAAAGGTCAGAAGACAAGTTTATTGAGTCTGTTCTCTTTCACCAGCTTTATGGAGGTTGTTAGGGACTCAGCACAGGTCACCAGGCTTGTGACTCACTGAGCTATCTCACTGGCTTCTTGCATTTTTAGTTAAACTGGACAATAGTTCAAAACCTGGAACCTGCACCTAGCATGGTTGAGGGCTTGTACACACTGGTGTCATCCATCCTACCACAATCTGCACATCCTTATTTATCACTATTTTCAGATAGGGAACTTGGTGATAATGTAATTGGAAAATAGAAGAGCTGAGATTTAAAATCTGATCTATCCAAATCCAAGGCCAGGAGTCTTTAACTCCACGCAATGCTATGGTAGAACACAGAGAACACAGAAGGCGCATCAGTAAAATAATTATGATTAATGGATCTTTTGTCTAAATAAATAATACCTTATTAGTGTAGATTAATCACTCAATTTCGAAGCTTATATAAAGTGCCAAATTGAGGTTAAACACTGTCATTGTTAGAAGAGAAAATATTATTTTGTCTCTCACTTTTAAATATGATCATTTGAACAAAAATGTAACCAGAGTACATGCGGTTCCCCCTGTACATCTTTCTCACAGTTTTGCCAGATGTTAACATCTGAAACAGCGGAAGTACAAAACTCACAAAGTATCATCATTGTATCACTGGTGATGATACAGTTGCATGATGTCTTGGTTTGCATCCTACTGATGCGATAAAACACCAAAAGCAAGTGAAGGGTAGGTGAAGGTTGGGGCTTACACATTCCTACCACAGTTCATCATGAAGGGAAAGCAAGGCTGCAGCAGCCTAGCACAGAACTGAACGTGGAGGACATGGAGGAACCCTGCTCATGGCCTCTTCATAACTTGATCATCTTACTGACTTAACACTATCCAGGACCACCTGGCCCAGGGGTGGCTTCCCAAAATGGGCTGACAACCTCCGATGTCATCATCAATCAATCCAGATCACCACAGGCTTGCCTAGAGGCCAATCTGACAGGGACACTTTTGCCCCCAGGGCTTCCCCCTTCCCAGATGGTACTATACTATAGTTTATATCAAATTGAGAAAAACTAAGCAACGCACCAATTGATGGACTTTATTTCAAGTTCACCACATGTCTGGCCAATGTCCTTTCAGAGAACAGAAATTGGCTCTCAAACTACATTTAACCACCATGGTGTCTTTGTCTCCTACCACTTGACAGTGCTTTTTAAATTTTTTAGTATTTATTTTTATTCATGCATATATGTGTTTGTGTATGTATATGCCACACGTGTGCAGGTGACTTCAGAGGCCAGAAGATAACACAAGAGCAGTGCTCACTTTTAACGGCAGAGCCATCACTTCAGCCACCGTGAGAGTTCTTTAGTATTTTTGTCTTATACGGCCTTGATACTTTGTGTATTTCTAGACAATCTTTAATAGAGTGTCCTCCAATTAGGGTCATGTTTATTTGGCAACAATTCTCCAGAACTGACAATATATGTTCTTTATCACATAATATCAGGTGGTACATAGTGCTAATCTGTTTCCTCATTGGTGATATTGACCTTGATCTCTTGGTTAAAGTAGTGTTTGGCAGTTTCTCCACTGTAAAATTACCATTTTAAAGATCTGTTATTTAAATTTAATCCATTGTATAATCATTTATGGTGATATCATTTAATTTTTATGACTCTTGGTGGACTCATATAATAGGTCAAATTGTCAAGCTATACTCTTCAGTGTTGTGAAGCATAAAAACCATAGCATATGGGACAGTGCTTTATAATTTATGAAGATATATAATTTGTCAACTATGTTGAATTAAATATAAGATGAGAAGTCACAAGCTGACAGATTATCCAGCATTTATATTGTGTTTTTCCCCCAGACTTTGCTTAAAAATATCTTTTTTTCAAAGAAAAGGTAAGATTTAGGAGTTAGTCTCCACTCGTCCATGAAAGAATTTCATAGAGTTCCAAGAAATGCCCCTTCCCCTTATTTTAAAGATTCCAGGGCTTCCGCTAGTCTGAGGTTCCCTGGATCTCTTATTTAAATGAATACACATAAGGAAGAAATCATCATATGTTTGGGGGTTGTCCTACACAATGTAACATTGTGATTTCCCTGTAGGTTTACAAATGTGAAGCTTTTGTGCCCTGGTTCTTGAATGCGGCAGTACAAAGCAGCTATATGCTTTTATATTTTCAATGAGTGTTCATGCCTGGTTAGTGGAAAGTCCAGTATCTCACCCTTGAGACCCAGGAAAACATCCTTCTCCCACACACACACACAGACTCTTTGTTGAAATGTTAAGTTTCAAAAGCTAAATGCTTCCTGAGTCCCTTGGGGCACCGGAACTTAACTTCCTCTCTGTTCTTTGCACTCATACAATGTTATTGGGACAAACAGCTCTATACCAAGTCACAAACCTAAAAGGAGCCTCTCCGACTTCAACCAGAGTGAACGATGCCCTTGCCTTGCTCCAAAACTCAAACACATAGCAGGATAACAACAAATCTCACAAAGGGACATGGGCACTTCTCCGTCCGCAATAAAAACAGCCGTCCTCTGGTATAGTCCAAGGCTCACCACCTCTCACAGCACATTCTTCTTGATACATTTTCCTTTGCAAACTTCTCCTGCTCTTGTTGCAGAATTTAATCTGCTCGCCGGTCCACCTGAAGAGGTGAGCAATAGTGAGTAGAATATCTTTCATCTTCTTACGAGAACTCATCAGGCCAGCAAGCACTGCTATTGTCCTCTTCCTGCAAGCAAGGACTGCCATCAGGTAGTTACCTTGCACTTATATAAAAAATTCATCCTTGCCGGGCGGCGGTGGCACACACCTTTAATCCCAGCACTTGGGAGGCAGAGACAGGCAGATTTCTGAGTTCGAGGCTAGCCTGGTCTACAGAGTGAATTCTAGGACAGCCAGGGCTACCCAGAGAAACCCTGTCTCGAAAAACCAAAAAAAAAAAAAAAAAAAAAAAAAAAAAAAAAAAATCATCCTTGATATTCTAGATAATGATCTGCTGAATGATGAGGTACTATGTTCACCAGTCTGGAATGAACAGTCTCGGGAACTTCTTACAAAAAATATATCATTATACACTTGACTGTAAAATAAGGTTACATTTTTCTTTTAAAGTTCTGAATAATCATCCTTTGCACCCTACCTACTTGCTTCCCACAAATCAGTCAATTTCAAAGTGTCTTTGATATATTTCTGAGATGAGACAAAGGTGCTTTCTTTCACACATTTGCTGGGGTTCCTCTTGTTTGGCTTCATGCATGGGTGCATCTCCCTGACACTTTCCTGTGTCTGTGTTGATAACTCCAGGGAAATGAGCTCTCAATTTGGCACAGCTACTGTCCCCTGTTGACTCTCAGTATAACCAGACTTTGGCCTCTGAGTGAATACATGTTTCTCCCCCAGGGGGATTATAATTAGTGGTTTCTCATCATATTTATTGATGATTTACAGGGAAAAGAGGAACTCTCCAGGAAACAAGTTACAAGCTACATCTTAGGGACCTCAATCCTAAGGCTCAAGCAACATCCTTCTGTCTTCTTCCTGGCCTGATACCATCTACTAAAGGACAGCCAACGAATCTGTTCATCAGGTGTGTCCCTTAGTACATCATCCCTTGGACTCCATGAGGTTTCAGAGACAGGAGACACACTGTCCTTTCCCAGACCAGAGAATAAAGCAAGTTCTTTCTTGCAGTCCCAGGATCCACCTGGAAGATGGACAATGAATAATCTATGGCTTTTAGAAGAAACCACAATGTCTACATTTAGAGGTGTGGTCTGGCCTCAGCCTGACTCACAGATGACAAACCAACTTTAACGTTTTTTTTTTTTTTTTTTTTCCAAATCTAGTTATTCAATTGCTAGCAGACGGTAATCTTTTAACGTTACTTGAACATGACCAAATTTCTCCTCTCTGCTAAGGTAAGACAATGATCAAGTCTACACAGAAATAGTTTTAGCGTTCCTTGAGGAATTGTTTTAAAAACAATCACTCTCCAGGGCTACTCAATAATAAGCCTGGGAAAAGTATCTAATTTGACATAAGGGAATGAAATATTGGCCCCAAGATTGCTAAAACACACATTATAGCTTCATTGACAAGCAGAAATTTTCACTTTTAGTTTGAAACATCTGAGTCCAATTTACTTCACTATATTTAAGTTTCTGGTTAAGAACTAAGATGATCTTGTGTGTTATCTTTTGTATGGAAAAGCATGCTTATCATGGGGTTTCCCTCAGTCTGCTATATGAATAAGCACCTTGGTCACTAAAAGGAAAACGTTGGCGTGCAAGTTTTATATGTTACCTATCTCTACATTTATTATGAACTTTTGTAAATGTAAATTTTAATCAAAGAGCTGAATTTCATTTGAAAATAGAATGAAGCTGGCCCTTATTCTGGCCTCACACTGATCATGGGCACCTTCATTTATTCATTGGTTTAAGCTGCTCCCTCATGAGTTGACCTCCTGGAAGCCCTGTGGTCTATAAGTCAGTGTCCTTAGCTGTACAGAAGGCTCCAAGAAACCAAAGTTCTGCCATATCTTGGAGGGTACGAAAGCACTGCAAGTGTGAGTACCCACGGAGGTCTATAGAGAGGAGATTCTGGGAAGGACCCAGTGCATTTGTGTATTCAGTGAAGCAGAGCCACTCACGGTCCTCACTGTCATGTGACAGGGTTGGGTGGTGATCTCTGTGGTTCTCACACTAGAACAAAACTGTTTGACAATATGATCGTCTTGGTAATGTGTCATGGAAATTATAATCCTAATAAAGTTCAAGGAAGCCAGACTTTTTTATTTGTGTAGGAATAATTCCTACACGAAAGTCTGGTTCCTGGCCAGAAGAAAATCACAGTGGTTTTACTAAACCAAGGTTGACATGTGGGTACATGACAGACTTTAAGATGCTACATTTAAGCTACATCATAAGTCCCTGCCTGCATTTTTATATACCTGAGAAGCTTAAGGTGCTTTTAAAGAAGTTTATTTTGACATAATTAAGAATATGTATATTTCCTTCTTCATCATGGTATTAAATTTTGGAACAATAAATTATCAAATAGCAGGTCTGTTTTATTTAGTTAATCTGTTTAGTTAAGATTACATACTGGCACTCTTATTCTGCTTAATAGCATTTAAAACAGTTTAGAGGGTGGGGGTGGTATCAGCTGACAGACCTGTGACTCCTGACCTGTGAAGCTGTAGCAGAAGTCTCAGGAATTCAGAGCTAGCTTAGCCTATATAGTGAATATAAAGTCAGGATAGACTATATCCTATCTCAAACAACAACAAAGTTTAATATACTTAACATACCAACTTTTTCTTAACCATCGGAGGGAAAAGAATATAGTTCAGAAAATGTAAGAAGCTGAAGAAAAGATAGTTTGCTTTCAGGTTATCATTTTTTAATCCAGAATAATATATTGCTTTGGAAGGAAATTCTATGGCTAATACAATTAGTCTAGAGCGAAATGTTTTGCTTGTCAGTCATGTTTATAAACATGAAATAAAAGTGAAATAAGTCTCCTCACTACTTTCCAGTTTTGTGATGTCTTGGCAAACACTTTTGTCTACTTAAAGAAATCTGTCCCTCCATCATTCCCTGTTCAGAACATCGTTCAATAAGCAGCCCTATGTTACTTCACTCACTGACATTTCCCTAACTCAGCCCCAGCACATTTTCTTATTATTCTGACAGCTCATATCGTGCTAAGCAAGACACTGCTTTTTAAGTTGCCATTAACTCAGTCTTGTTACCTGTGTTGGAAGCTGAAATGGAGCATCAAGTCTTGAACCTCTTTGTATAACCCTGAGTACTTTACACAGTGCTTAGCAGCACAGGGTACTCAATGAAGGACTACAAAGACATTTACAAAGACAACCTAAAGACATATAATGCATTTGCTGTACAGTCTAAGAAATAACTCTAGACCAGCTTGGGAGTTAGCAAAAGAAAAGAACATAGAAAAGAAAAATCTCCTATCTGTACCCAGAACACAAATTAACACCAAAGCACAGTCTTTTTCTTTTCTCTTCCAGAAAGTTCTAAGCCAGGACCTATTCACACAAGTTAAGTCTGTTTTGCAGGGTATCGCTTTAAATGAAAATCCCAGAACACTTTTGAAATGTGTCTTTTAGGATAGCTTAAAAGCACCCTGTTTCTCTACTGTTTCTTCCACAACCTTAGGGATAGGCACAAGAGAGGAAAGGAACAGTTAAACCTCCTCAAAAATGAATTGGGTTAAGAGTTCTTGCTGTTGTCACTGTGGGCTTCTGACTTAACTGATACTAAGGCTTCAAAGTATATGGAATGAAGAGAGGGCGGGTCTAAAGGAGAAAACACAAAGTTATATGCATATATGCATATATACATATGTGCATATGACGTTTAGATAATATAGAATATATTTCTTTAAGAGTTTTCTAATATTCTCCAGTATTAAAAAAATACATCACCTTAGAAGATGCTATGGAAAAAAATATTGTCACAACTGGGTTGCAAGCCCATTTCTAAAATTATCACCATGTGTCTATTTCAATTTCCTACCACATCCTCTGGACTCCGAAGAGGTGATGCTTAAAATCTCTTTTAGTCATTCCGTTCGTACAGCACTTCTTTCAATAAGATCATGTTTGTGTTTCCAATGTAAATGACTCAAACCAGAAAAGAGCTTTCTTCCAGACGATTTCCATATAGTGTTGGTAGTTTGCTCCTGCTTCATGTTTTAAGCATGAGGCTGCTGCATAAGAGATTTTCTGTCAACTGAACAAGTTCAATAGAAAATTAAAGACTTATTTTCTTTAGAGGGGAAAAGAGAAGTGTGACAGTTGTTATAAATAAATATGCAAATGTGCTTCCCATTGCCAAGGTTTTCTCAGAGAAAGCTTCAGTGTGCTCAGACAATGGGGTTCCTCTGAGATCTTCCAGATAGAGGAACCTGTGGTCTTTCATAAATATTATCAGAACAGACCTATTCGAAGAGACTACATAACCAACTGTGCGATCACAAATAATGCATTCTCGTCAGTTCTGGGGAAAACCAGCCTGGCTCCTTTTTAGAGGTTTGACATAGCAAAGATGGATAGAGGCTTTCCTTGTCTTTCCCTTCACTTATACTGAAAACATGTTTAGTAACTCAGTGCAGAAGGAAGGCTTGGTAGGAGTCAGATAATAAGAGAGGGAATTTAAAATATTATTCCTATGCATTCTTAATGGAAATAGATAATTATTGTCATGATCATTGATTTTATTTCTTTCTCCATTAATGGCCTCCCTCCAAAGGCTAATTTTATTAAAAAAAAAAAATGACTTGACTATGGAGCTATCAGTCGGGGCTAATTATATAATTTCTTTCCTTCTTACTGAAAGCCATACCTCATCCCTTGCTATGTGAGCAAGTAGTGTTACATTCTAAATGTTTCTTATTTATTTATGTGTCGGGGACTGGTTCACATGTTTCTTTAATGCATACTACAACTTCGCTATTATCATCACAGAGGGTAGAATATTGTGCCAAATATCTGTCTAAGGACAAACATTGCAGATTTGATTAATGCTTTTCGATGATACACTTAAAAACACAGCTTTCCCCTATGGTGAATCCTAGTCTGGCTACTGTGGAGATGATAGAGCATCTGAAACAGGCACAAGAGAAAGGAGGGATTAAGGAGATGCACATGTCTCCATGTCTTCCTACAAACATCACAGGAGTCTGCATATTTCATTATTTTTCTCAGTTATATCTGTTATGGCTCCACTATATTTAACCTTTAGAGGTATTCTTTCCACATTTGTGAAATGCGGATGCTCCCTAGCAATACCTCTTTTGAAAATAAGTGACCCCAGTGATAATGTGACCAGCTAGCTCTCACAGTCAACCTAAGGTAGACTGAATCTTCAAAGGGCATTCTGTGCATGTCCAACATTTAAGAGAACCATAATATCAAGACCTGCTTATGGGTTTTCCTTGAGTACCTCCAAACAAAAACAAGTCTGTGTCTTCCAGACAGTCAGGACGAAAACAGTGTTGAGGAAGAATGATTCAGGTCCGTGAGGTAATTGAGGAAATGCCATGGTAACTGAAATGAAAACGAGCAAGCTTCATATGTGCCTGTGCCAGCAACTCTGGGGGAAATGTTTCTGGTTGCTTTTTGCTGCGATTAGACTGGATAATGGGGCTGCAAATTGTATCTAACTGAAAGGACTGACTCACTCGCAGCAGCAGGTAAGGCTGAAGCAGACAAGCTCGGGGAGGAGAGAAGAACCAAACAGAACCTGTGTATGCATGCAAACCTGTAAACATTAACTTCCTCTCCCGTCTCTGCCAGGATGATGCTTGGAACTCATTTTAAAACGTTTAGAATAAAAAGTTCCTGTTAACATCCCATTACTCTAAGCTGCTTCATGATTTATTTATATATATTAGGGTGCAAAGTGATTTGGAAAACTTTGGCGTCTTATCCTTATGACTCATGTTATCCAGGACAGTAATGTGATTAGAGGGTACTTTCCAAGTGTTTGAAGGCTTCAGAAAAGTAAAGGGTGTGTGCATAATACCATGGTAGGCCCTCCCTTATGTCACCCACTCCGATACTCCTTTGCTGAGTTTTCTGTAAGGTACATCAAAATTAGTTTTATCTTTTCCATCTTTTACCTCTCCTACAGTGCCTGGCAAATTTGGAATCCACTGTATTGCACTGGGTGGATCACTTGCCCAGTGACTGAGGAAGTGTGCACCGTCCTCTGGAAGATGTGTGCAGAGTGGCTTTCAAGGTTAATGACAGAGACATATGCTAATGTGTCCCTTGTTTTCTTCTCTCAGTGGTTGGCATATCACATGGGTGATCGTCTGAGTACAAATGAAGTCACCACACATTTGACAAAGTTTGCCCCCTGTCTGGCGGTAGACTGGCACACTCCACAAAACCCCACAAAAGCAAAACAATGTTCACTGGTGCAAAAGTCTCCCAAACACTCCTCATTCAGCTCCATGCAGTTACAGTTCATTCTAGACCATAAAAGCATAAAAAATTAAACACTCCAATGACAGATAATTTTACAATACATAAATTTACACATGATCATTCTCTCAACCCATAAATGGCAAGAAGAAATCTCTTGAAAACTCTTAGAAAAAATTATCCTTAAGAACCTCAATCTTATTCCGTTACTATAGTAATAGAATCCCAACCTGCTCAGGCGACTTTCAAAACAGGTCAGAGCTTGACACTCTCTGTTGTAAACCCCTAAATACAAAGAAAATCATGTTTCTTTATTGGAGTTCAAACTCTAGAAATCTGACAGCTCTCAGAACTTTAAAGGAGACTGAATTGAGTGCTATAAAAGGAAAAGAGTCCTGACAATTTTAATTCAGGCAGTGCTGCAACCAAAGAGCCTCTTTGGTGATTTATGAAGGGCATGTTTGTAGACTGGGTTTTGGAATTTTTGCATGAAAGGTAACTTTGTGCACAGAGCTCTCTCACGTCTTCAAAGACCCGTGAGTCTGGCTGTGGCTCCATGCTGCATTTGGTTTGGAAATGTATGAAAGAAGTGGTGCTGCTATGCCTTAAGAAAGCGTTTGAACTGTCAATTTGTTTTGATGGGTAGATGTGGTGGTGGAATTGACTTTGTATGTGCCGTTCTGTGTATCTGCATTTGAGGCACCCATCTCATAGCCTTAGAAGCTTCTGGAGAGCTGCGATTACAGCCAGGTAACATACTACAAAGGCAACCCAGCCTCCCACCTTTTCAAATGCTGCTTTGGTTTACTCAATGACATCACAAGTCTGTTTTGTCCCAAATGTATTGTGAAATGAATAAAAAGCTGGCGAAGGAGGTCAATTATAGTATAGACTAAAATGGCTGCCCGATTTGTGTGTGTGTGTGTGTGTGTGTGTGTGTGTATGAGAAAGAGAGAGACAATTTCTGAAATCAAAAAGTATAATCTAATTGAAGGTTCATCCAGAGCATAATGACAAAGTGGTGCCCTAACAAGAGTTATGGCGTGGAGTGCTATGTTCTTGCTAAAGACAGATGATTGTCCCCAGCCCTGGGACAGGCAGTGGTTCCAACCTCCTCCAAGCTCCCCCTTTCTAGGGCCACCTTGCTTTTACCCAGAAAACTTACTCTGCTAGAACACTATCTCTTATTGAGCCAATATAAGGAACATGTCTGGGTTCATAATATTCACCTTTGAAACCCTTGAATCCCAGGTGTTTTTTTTTCCTCCTTGGTCAAAGTATTAATTATGCCTTGGAAAGCTAATACAGAGAAAAAAAGATGAGTTTGATGGGGAAAAAAAAAAAAAAACGATTGACAGGTTTTTCTTGATGCCTGTGAAATCATTACATAGAATTGGTTCTTGCTTGAAACTAGCAAGATTTAGGTTATCAGGGAAGAGGATGGGGTCCTGTTCTGAAACACTCTTTTGGTGTACAAAGCAAATGAGGAATTTTGTGCTCTAACCTTCAGAGTTGGTGCAAGAACACTTTGTTTAGTAACACAATGAGTGGCCACCAAAACTGTAACAATTAACGTAAAGAAATCCTATGAATTATTTTTTTAAAAATAGGAACATTAGCATAGTATCCATGAAAAGATTAAATTTTAAATAAATTTTACAAGATTAATACCACCGATTTTCTCTTTTGCCTCAAGATCCACCATGGCTAATCATGACAAAGTTAACTGTATTCTGGTGGTGTGTGGTGGGAAGACAGTGCTGGGGGGGAGTTGAACCCCGGAGCCTCATTCATGCAAGTGTGTCACCCCTGAGCCACATCCCCAGCCTTGTCATAGTAACTTTAGAATTTTCATACAGCTCATCATGAATAATTTTACAAAGAGTTTAATTAAAATATATCTCATTAAAGTACTGTTTTGTTACTGAGATTTTATTACACCCCCCGCCCCTTTAACTTTGCCTGTGAGGTAAATGATTCACGCAGCTGACCCTGGGTCCAGTCCTGCTGTGAGATCAGTGATGATAAACAAGAAGAGAGAGAAGGAACACTTGTGTGGGGAGAACAAGATGGTGAACATTGCTTCCAATAATGTCGGATCATTAAGGCTGAGTTTTCCCAGAATGATAGGGAGATAAGAAGCCAGAAAGGGAGCAGTAGGTCAAAGGATTTCGTTGTACATTTAGAAATTCTCACAGCCACAAGAGGGCATCCATCAAATCCTTGGCAGAGTATGTGCTCCAAGACAGCACAGAAAAGCATATGGAGAGAAAATAGAAGAAACTGAGAGCTAGTCTGAATCATGAGTTCTAAAGGATAGATCCCTCTCTGGTGGGCTGCCACATCCAAAGCACGGTGAGTTCTAGAACAGTGGTTCCCCAACTTTGTCATCGGGTCTCTATGAAAAGCAGATTTTTGGATCTACTGTTCAAAATCTTATTTTCAGCAGATCTAGGGAGGAGAATGAGAACGTGTGTGATTAACAAGTTCCCAGAATGGACTGATTCTTGTAGTCCAGGAACCAAATGGAAAGCCACAGACTTGAATAAATACATAAACTCTTTGCAACATAGCACCTCAGAGTTCATGCAGTAAGATAGATAGCCTATGAAAACATCAAATCATATCTGTCTTTAAGCACTATAAACTCCGCCGGACTAAAGCAATTATTCCATCTCCCTTCTAAGACTTCAGCATGGGGTGGTACAACCTGTTCCCCACAATGCAAAGGATGCATGAGTGGGCCGGGAATTATATAATAACATGATGGGTAAATCTGGCTAAAGTGGGATCCTAACCAGAACATGACAGGGATTAGAAATTGATGAGCCGTCCAGTCCGAAGGTAGTGAACGTCAATTAAAACACAGGAAGTCATCCTGAAGGACAGAAGATGGAAACCTAAAGGACAATAGTGACCTCGATCACATAACCAAAAACGTTTTCCGAGCTGGTGTTTTAAAGTTTGATAAGAAAAACAACTGGATTGCTGAGAAATTCATTTGATTCTGAAAAGGAAAACAAAACAAAACAAAACAAAACGCAATCCATTTAACCAAGTGACATAAATCAGATGTCCTCAAAAGTAGTCCCTACCAGCTAGGAAAACCGTGTTATATGAAACAGAAAGGTTTTTGAAGACCCCCCAAGTTACCTGTGACTGAAAACATTGGACTCCCTGAAGGTTGATCATATTTGGTGAGACTTGAGGAAGAGTGTTGTTCTCTATCTCCCTAAAGCCTTTAAATCTTGGGGTCTTTATAAATCCCAAGATACTAAAGGTAAACCCTGATTATTCCTCAGCCTATCACTCAACCTGGACTTCTCTACCTTAGCAACAGAGAAGCTAAAGTGATTCTTACTTGAGTTAACAAAGGGCAGATGTGGGACCCTGGCATTCAGAGTATAAGGGACCAAGTCACTCTGTCTCGGTTAATAAGGACCATTTGTTAGCACACTAGAGTGATCTGTAGCATCAGCTTGACACCGGTTAGCTTAGAGGAATATATAGAACCCAAGCTGTCTCCCTCTCCTCAAGAATTTACTGGGGATCCATCTGTCCCACGCCTGCTGACTTCAGCACACGGTGGTACAACCTGTTTCCCACATTGCAAAGAATGTGTGAGTTGCCCAGGAATTATATAATAGTTTGGAGCATGCCAAAGATGCTGCAAACAAAAGACAAGGTCCTCTCGTGGTTAGACATTGGTGCCTCGGTAGGACTGCAGCATAAACGAATATCTAAGAAGTCTGCCTGAGCTCCAATTGGAGTGTTACAGACAAGAGAGAAAGAAAGATTCACAGGACACAGCATGATCCATAAACAAACAAAAAAACTTGCCCAAAGCAGGGACTCCCAGTGCTTCACGTTCAAACCACCACTGTGCCACTTTGGAGGGTGGAGCCATGTCAGTGCAGTTGGGCTAGGTGCTTTATCTAGGGAACCCTGGGAGCTACCTGCCCAGTGAGAACCCAGCTGAAAGGCACACTCTAGGGATAAAAACTGGGCCTTCCTAGACAACACATCTGCTAATGCCTTGGTCTCAAACTTCAGAACCTCCAAAATGAGGGGGAATAAATTTATACTGTGAGCTTCTGAGTAGCAGTCACCCACAAAGACAGAGACTGAAGGGAAACAGTAAGTTATCTCCATCTTCAGTAGCCGGTGTCTGCAAAAGGCACTCATGGGCCCAATCTGACACGCCATCCGAGGGCCGCTGAAACCTAGAAACACTCAAGTGTACATGTGCTTCCAGTGGCTGCTTTGAGAAGCCAGGGGAAGTACTCATAAGTTGTCGTGCAGAACAGATTGCTTACAAAACTAATCATGCTTAATGTTAGACCCTTTACAAAAGATTCTTACCACCCCTTACCCTTTAAAACTGAGAGGAATCAAGGGATCTATGCCTCTAAATTTGCTTATGACGACACTTGGATTTCAATTGCACCTTAAAATTTGTGCCACCTCAGGATTTTCTGGTCATAGTATTCCCATGAATAAATTTAGGGAGAAATATTGACTGAGAGAGAAAGGACAGAGAGAGAGAGAGAGAGAGAGAGAGAGAGAGAGAGCCAAAAATAAAGTCTCAATCTGATGCTGCCTTTTGATCTGTTTTATAGGTTCAGACCTCAATAATTGCTCACAAACGTCAGAGCGTCCTGTTCTTTTAGCTGAATTCCAAGCTGACCAAACTATTGCAATGTCTGACCACAGTCATCTCATAAAGCAATGCATTGCTATTGGTCTCTGCCTGGTATAATTGTACATAGGTAAGAGGAAACTTGGCAAGTTTGTCCTCTCACTCCCAGGCCTTCCCTTTTCTTGTAAATCTCAACTGAAGTAGCCAGCTGTCCCTCTCTCTTAGTCAAGACCTGACCTTGTAAGAAAACACCTTAAAGGTACTCAGTAAAGTATACAGCCCATCAAAGTCCTGGAAGCACTAGCAATATTTATGTCACATAAATATCATTTTCTTTCATTCCTTTTCCTGTTGATGCTTGAATATAAAGACACATAAAATAATAATAGCAAACTGGCTAGTAGCTTTCTTCCTTAAGAGTCAGTAGTACTGGACTAAACCTAAAACTCCAGAACGCTTCTGCCAAAATTACCTAGAAATCTTAATGAAGAACAGAGCCTGAAACTCTGTCCTCGGCCTGGATCATATCCGGACTTAAGTCCCAGGACAAGCCATTTTCCAAGAAGAGTCCTTACTTCATGACTCCTGTGTTAATGAATCTTAGAAACCATTGCACCAAAATAAATAAATAAATAAATAAATAAATAAATACATAGAAAGAAGAAAAAAACCCCCCCAAAAAAACAAAAAAAGATTAGTCCCTGAAGCAAGATCTTATCTTAAAATATATAAGCAAATAAAATAATTATTAAATACAAAAAAAAAAAAAGAAGAAGAAACCATCACACCACACTGTGTGCAGGTGCCCACCATCCTTCCTCCTCTACTTGTGTCACAATGAGCAGAACAGGCTGGCTGTGGTCAGTCTGATGGTCCTTTGAGTTGCTAGGGAGCCCACAGTTTTCTCACATCTCTATCTGATAGAGACTGGTTTCTCTGTAATGTTTCAGAGTATACAAGACATGCGTACATTTATTTTCATATAAACTGCATAAGACCTATCATCAGGTAATTGATAATATGTCCTAGGAAAGTCACTACCATCTTTAATTGTAAAAGAATTCCTTTAAGATAAGCCTGTTGGCACATACCTTTACTCTCAGCACTCAGGAGCCAGAGGCAGGTGGATCTCTGTGAGTTGAAAGCCAGATTTATCTACATATTGAGTTTCAGGACAGTGAGACACTGACTCGAGAAAAAAAATAAGTTAAAGGGAACTATGCTAAATCTCATATCAAAGTGTTATTGGATAATGTATTTAAAGTTTGCAGAAAATGAACAATAAATATCAAGTTATTAATATCCAATGAGAAAATTAAGGTTTAGAGATTGGTTGTATTTGACGGATTGGTTATAAATCTTAAAGGTGGCAAAAGCAGGGATTGGAATCCCATATTTTGGGGTACAAGACTTTCTTGTATTAAGGTTGATGGTACATCATGGCATAAGCAAGGCTTCACCTTTGTTGTCCTTGATGTGCGAAAATACCTTGTAAGAGTCTTCAAGAAGTCCAGCGTCGTGTTCTTGCAGTAAGAACCTTTAGAATATCTGAGGAGTCAGATAATTTAATCTCAACTGGCATGGGAAAGTCTTTTTTCAGTCCTACACTTCCATTATGCCTTTGTATTTATTTTATTGGCATCAGAGTGTCCATGGCCTTGTAAGATTCTAGTTGGCTAAAATTAAATTGCAGATATTTCCAGCATGGATTTAATTGGATTTTTAAAATGTGGCTTATAATTACTACTGTGTATAGTTACAGTCATAACTAAGTCTCAAGGGAGGATTAGCCACCAAGAATAATTCCACTGACCATTTTCCCATGCCATGTGGCACTATGATGAGCAGGTATGCATGCTGGAGTTCAGGCTCTATCAAATTGTGCCTCTATGGAGAGAACTGAAAGTATTTTCACTCAGGGGAGGTGGAACTAGCTGTGAATTACACAGGACTGGAATCTAGCCCATGGCAAACTGTTACTGACAGAAAACAAGTAAAACCATAACCATAAGTTTCAAGTCTCAGAGATACAAACTTGAAGTTGTTTCTTGTCAGAAATAAATATACTTGGTCATCCAGTGTGTATTACATAGAATAATAAATGACCCAATTTTTTTTCCTCTTTGACAAAAATTGATGAGATTAGAATCCATGAAAAGTAATCAGGTCCAAATTCCTAAGTCATAATAGAGTGGTAGTATTGAAGTGAGGAAGTGGGGATTCTGTGTTTGCTGCATGCTGTGTTCAGGCTCCTTCCCACAAGACTTCCTAAGAATAGATGATAGACATTCTCCAGAAGCCTGGGAGCTAAAGGCTTGATTGTAGGGTGGTATAACCAAGAAGGCATGGGATCTTTGAGACATTGGATCTAGAAGGACATTTCTCTATCACTGGAATCTTCTCCCTAACAGATCATGGGACCTGTCATCTTTCTTTTCTGCTTCCTGGCCTTGAGATGAGCCATTTTGTGGCACTGTACATTTTTTCCATGTCTTTGAGGCACTTTTATTTTTTTTAACCACAGGCTCAAGACAATGTGGCTGATTGTTTGGGTGCTGGAATCTCCATAATTATGAGTCTCAAATAAACGTTTTGTTGTGGATAGGTATCTCATGTACAAATTTATAACACATTCAGAATTTGAATTATTAATTAAGGATCTTTCTTTGAGAAAAAAACAATTACCAAATGGTTTTACTGATGAATTTTCTCACAATTAAAAAAAAAAAAACAATGTTACTCTTCTCTAAATTCATTTATTTTTACAGGGGGGGTCGTGAGGTCATTATTACCCCAAAAAGAGTTTAAAGTGACAATTACAGGACAATGTCCCACATGAATATTGATGGAAAAAGCCAGAGTCATAATAATAAAGCATATTTCCCCCTAAAAGTATCTGAAAGTCAATTGATGTTATACATCATATTAATTAAATAAAGGATAATGTGATGATTCTAGTAAATGCAGAAAAAAACATTGGGCAACGCCCACCTTTCATCCATGAAAAACCATGTAACAAACTAGGAATAGAAGAGAACTTCCTCAACTTAACAGTGAATATTTAGAGAAGAGACAGGCAAGACCAAAACACCAAGTAGTTACATCATATCAAATGGCAAAAGACAGCATTTTCTCTGAAGGTGGAATATACATAAATATTTTGATTCCCATGACTCTGATATAGAAGTTTCGAGGCAATAAACCAGATGTAAGGAATCAAAAGTACTCAACTTAGAGAGTAGTAAAGCTCTCTGTATTGATAGATGACATGATCTAAAATGTAGAAAATACATTAATCCACAAGAACATGAATGTGCATGGCCCTCCCCACCCACAGAAGCCAAAAAGCCATAAAGCGTTTATGAGGGCTGTAGGGCATAAGATGCATCTCAGTTACTTTTCGGATACTCTGATAAAGTATCAGGAACCAGAGAAATTTAGGAGAGAAGGGGTTTGTTCAGACTTATTGTTCCAGTGGGGATGCATTTCATCATGGCAGGAAGGGCATGGTGACAAAAATATGAAATAGGCCATCACTTTTCAAAGCAGTCTGGGAGGAGAAAGAGACAGGAAATTGGGCAAAGTTATGAAGCCTCACCCTTAGTGATGTTCTGTCTTCAGCAAGGCTCTACCTCCCAAAGGTTCTATAACTTTCCAACACTGCAGCACCAGCTGGGAACTAAGAGTTTGAAGACATGCTTCTTCGGGAACATTTCACATTCAAATCACTTCGACAATGCTCACTAAAAGTATACTAGGAACAACTGAGCTATCTTTCTGTTCTCACCATTGGAAAAGATAGAAAACCACTGTAAAACAATGATCCCACCAAGGATTATGCAACAAAATCACAGGCAAAACTGTCTTAAATATTTCTTAATCAGTTGCTATATAAACATATTGTGCCATTCTTCTGATGTATATTTTGAGTATCTTTGACCACTACAATGTTTTCTTACTAAATAAAGCACTGCAATACTTTATATCCATAACAAGTTTTTTAGTTTTTTCATTCAGAAGGTCCAAAGAGTCATATAAATTTAGATTTCACAAAATTTATTTCTCTTCAACCTTTGTTGGAAGAAGGAGTTATTTCAACTACTTTCTTATATGTCTTTCTTGTTATAATCTGACATAACAATAACATAATTTGAATTAAATAACATAATAGAAAGTATTACCTCTTGTGGGCCAATATATGCTCTAAATATTTTCCAAACATTAAATCATTTCATCTTTACATTTACTATGAGACAGCTACCATTCTTGTCCCATTTTGCAGATGAAAACACTGAGGTAACAAACAGTATAATAACTTCCTGAGGAAAGTTGTAATACTAAGCAACTTTGTTAGTAAGCCTGCTTCATAAATGACTAAACATGTCTCTTAGTAGAGACTTGCACATGCACATGCATGCACACATAAAAGGATATGGATATATATGAGAATATATAATATACTTGTATATATATATATATACATATGTGTGTTATGTATATGTGTATGAGTACATACATATATGTATGTGTGTGTGTTATGCCTATGCACACGTGTTCTGGAGATGGGAGTTCTATGGTGCGAGAACCTGTGTCAGAGAGTCATAGTATTTTGCACATATGACATTCAGTTTTCTACATTTCATTTTGTACGTACATCTTGGAGTTAGGACTGGATCCACGTTTTCCAGTGCAGAGTAATAAGAAAAAGTGAGTTTTATTGTTACAAGGAAAAGTAAAAGCATCAAGAGACAAACTTGCACTATTTAACGGAGAACAAAACTGTCCCCAAACACTCCCATTTCTAGTTGTCACTATCACATATTTATGAAGTTAGGCTGTCACAAAGAACACAAACCCTGGAACCTTTTACTTCTAACTCTCATTAGAATCTCTGCTTCCAACAGAGTTATTAAATTAACAGGCTGGCAAGCCAAGGACGAGTAGGATTCTGCACAGAGCCTTACCAACCTAAGACAGAAGTACATTGCCTTTGATAATGCATATTCCATGATGGGTAAGGAAGGCATTCTTGTCAGAATGACTTAAGACAGGCTCAATCTTGTTAACGAAATAAAAAAGGGGGAGAGATGGAGAGCCTTTGGGGCTGCTTGGCAAGAAGCTGACATGGGCCAAGGACAAGGAAATGGGCTGCTTGGCAGGAATATGACATCCACCAAAGACAAGGAAGTAGGCTTCAAGCAGGAATCTGACAGTAGACTAGAACAAAGAAGTTACTTCAGGTAGGGATCTAAATCATAGGCTACAACAAAGAAGTAATCTTGAGTAGGAATCTACATATTAAGCCAGAACAAAGAAGTAATTTCAGATAGGAATCTACATTTTAGGCTAGAACAAGGAAGTAGGCTTCAGACATGAAAATGACCTTGGGCTAGGATAGGGAAGTAGGCTCAGATACTTTGATCATCCTGATAAAGCTTTAGAAACAGTGATCACGGGAGTGTTCACATAACTGGATTTAATGCCTTGATTTTTCTTTGGCTATTTGTGCTTACTTTATTGCTTGTTCCTCAACTATTCACATCTATTGTATTGCTAGACCCTCAACCTAGAACTGACCTTAATACAGGCATGTAATCAAAATGGTATAAAAGCATGAAGGAAGAGGGAGTATAAGATTGGGGGTTCTAGGGAGGGGAAATGGGGAAAGGGGATGACATCTGTATTGTAAATAAATAAAATAGTCAATAAAAAAAAGAAAAAAGGAAAAATAAAAAAAATCTCTGCTTCTCACTAGTGTATCATTAACTAATCACAGAACCAAATGCCACCTTCATGCTGTGATCTACAGACTTAGCAACTGTTTCGGGGGTTTTTGTTTGTTTGCTTGCTTGTCAATGCTTGTCAGTTTGGGAAGAAAAGCAACAAAGTTGCTGGTACAGCTCCTGCTGCTGCTGATTTAAGGGGAAACCAGAGTCTGGATATACAAGTACATGCCCAGAGAGTTGGAGGGTTGGCATCTTTCTTTTGTACGTCCCTTATGTCTTATCTTTCACTTTATTTTTACCAAGATAATTTAGGTCACCAATATTGATGCAATAAAGACAACTAGCACTTGACTCTATTGGTCCCTCCTTTGACCCAAACCCAAATACTCTAGCTATGGTTGTGCTGTACTTTCAAACAGAGTTTATGAGGCTCTCTTATTAGAAAGTATGAAAAAAATTAGATGATAGACTTGGTAGCAAGGCACAGCATTTGAATTTTGTCTTGCCTTGGAGAGAAAGTAGGAGCCATTTTGAGAACTTATGTTGTGGTGAGGTTGCCAGTGCTTCACAGTCTAAAGTCACTGTCAGCTGACAGAGCCTCCAACCTTCTCTGACCTGCCTTGTTCTTTCTCTGCCTGCATTTCTCAGCTGATGCCCTACATATAGTGATGTGTGGAATTAATTTGATATGTAGTCTACAAACTGACTGAATAAATAACTGACACAGGGCTACCTCTGTCTTCAGAATGTTCATAAAGCAGAGGCACTGGTCAGACAAAGAAAATTCAATTCCAATAGTAAAAGATGCAGGCCACAAAAAGGAGGCGGTGGGAGGTGCAGGAGATGGCAAGAGAAAAATTTCCAGAATATTTTCATTTATAAACACGATGTAACTTGTTGACTGAGGTAGCAACCTTATCTAGGGCATGCTTTCGACAATCTGGCACAGGTGACAAGTCTGACAAACACACACAAGAAACTAGCACAACATTAACTGTAAATTGGTTGTGATTGAACGTTTCGTGTCATCAAGGGAATAGAAGCAATGAAAGAAAAGCCTTATTCCTCTGCAAAGAAAAGAACTGCTGTCAAAAGGGACTAGGAAATAAAGGAGAAAAATGTCTTAAGAGAGATCACACTGCATTTGTAAAGTACATATTGTAAAAGGAAAAGGGAAAAAGCGGCTTGATTCCGAAACTCTATTCAGTGTAATTTTGTGTGAGCTGTTCACTATGGAGCAAGATTGAACCCTAATCAGCCAGCATCGTCTTCCAGATGGCTCTAAGTGTGCCTCAATCTGTTTTTTGAGAGAGAGTGGGATGGTTCCTTACTATGAGAAATGGCACAGATTGAGATTTGATCAAAGGATTTTGCCAATACATATTTATAACCTGAAGAGCGCTCTCGAAGTGCTTTGCGAGGGTTTCCCTTTACCCATTCTCTACCTGGCATTTGTTGGCTCTTGATTTATGAGAAGATGGCATCCTTCTGGCTGTTGAGGGCCTTAGTGACAAGGCCACCTTTTGAATATAACAATACGTCATTCATTGATGCTTGTAGAAGAAACGCAAATATGGAGATCACACCCCGACAATCAAAGGTGTACCAGATGGCAATGAGAGCTGAATGTAATGAGCAAGGCTGGTTTGGATGACTTCAGTGAAAGGCAAGGAACCAGCGTTCTACCTTCCCACGATGACGTGAATATCTCTGCAACACTGAACCCTGTGCACGGACAGCATTGTTAGCAAATTCAAGTGTTGTTCTTATAAACACAGGAACAAAACATTACCTAAAACAACCCCCCCCCCCGTATCAACAATGATATTGCAATGGCAGAAGAGATACTAAAGATTCTTGAAACAGGATCCTCCTCTTGGCATATGTTTACTACCCAAGTGTTTATTGAATACCTACTTCTCAGGCATGGACCTTCAATCCTCGGGTTATATAGGTGAATAAAGTCATGAGTCCTGTCTGCTATTTCGCCTTTACAACTTAGGACAATTTAATTACAATAGCACTTGATGGAAGTCATTGTTATGGTGCCACATTTTAAAGAATGCTTAAGCCAGCCTTGATGAGAGAGGACCCTAAGAAGCACAGATTTGAAAGATGATTCCAATCTAGCCCATCTAGAATCTAGAAGAATCTAGAAGACATGGATGGGTATTCAAAGGGAGCAACATTTACAGAGGGGTAGTCCAGAAAGAGACACGGTAGATCTGAGAGTCCATAGTGGTTGATGATACAGAATTGGGCATTGGTGGCCATGGGGGTGGGGTTGGGAGGGTACATACGACAGCAAGAAGTCCTTCATTTTCTTTTATACTAGGATATGGAAGTGTTCTAACTGTGCTACATACTCAAAGATCAGCAGGAAGCAGCCTTTGCCCTCAAAGAGCTTGAGTCAGTAACAGTTCTCAGGAGCCTGATCTATGTCAAGTCACCAAGTAGATAATCTGTGATCTGGAAGATGTCCCACAGTGATACTGAGAACTGATTCAGAAATGCTGGCTGATGAAGGAAGGATAATCTTTTTCTCATGCACGTGATTTTAACTAAGATATCCAGTTAGTATGTATACAAGCTCTAAAACTGTGTAGCGAAGATTCTCAAATTCTCTGTATTTAACTGGCATTAAGAAATGAAAATGATCCAGTGGCCAAAGAGATGGCTTCCCGCTCTTGCAGAAGACTCGGGTTCCATTCTCGGCACTCACGGGGTGGACCACAGTCAGTATCTCCAGTTCTAGGGTACCTGGAACTGGAAAGGGTTCTGCCTGGACCTGATGCCCATAGGTTCCCTCAGGCTCACACACTCAAGAATAAATATGCAAATCTGTTTTTAAAACATGTGCAGAAAATTATCTAAAGAAATTATTATGACAATCTCTTTTGTATTTTAGAGCTATTACATAAATGGAAATGCTACCAGAGATATTCAGGTGAATGTGCTGAGCTAATGTCACATTGCAAATAGCAGTTCACGATTATCCTGGGCTTCTGATTTGCTGATCTTTGCTGCATTGTTTTTTTGAGTAAAGAACTAAAAGAAGTTGCCATTAAACAAAAATCATTTACAATAGCTTTGAACACCCACTAACCTAGGCTAAGATCCCAAATCTATAATTACAGAACTTTCAATCTTGTATCTACCATACAGTATCTTTACACCAAGCAAGTTTACATAGATATGTGTGCCATTTGCAACATGTTTTTTATGTTATAGATAAGATTAATATCTATTAAATATATTATTTTTCTTTATATTAATCAAGGGATATTACAAATAAAATTGTAAGATAGCATAAAATATTCTGATCCTAAGAAAGAATCTTCATTTTGGAGAAAAGACCTGTTTAACTTTTTGTGCAGATGAGAGAGTTTGAGGGGTGTGTGTTGTTGTTGTTGTCATTATTATTATTATTATTATTATTATTATTATTATTATTATTTGGTTGTAATATATATCATTACACAAGTTATTTTAAAACAAATATACAACACTGTGGGAAAATATAATTAATCCTAGCAGAATTTCAATTACTATGTGTAACAAGCCTGTGTAGTGACATCCATCTATCAAGAACACCCAACCTTGTTGTGACAAAACTTTGGTATCTATAAATGTGTTAAGTCACATTCATAATTATCTTGGGGTACATGGGGCCTGCGGACCATAAATTGGATGTTCCTTAGTAATGAAGTCCCATAAAAATCCAAGGGCCTTTTTAAAAACAAGAAAGAGAAAAAACAGAATCAGAGGAAGATGAAGGTGCATCAGAAGAGGAGGAGAAGAAGATGGAACAAACTGTCAGTCTCAGAAGAACAAAACTCAATCCTAGGATCAGTTACAGCACCCTTTCATGGTGTGACTCTCAGATAAAGCCATCACCTTCTCTCACAGCATAATGCCTTCCTTCATGCTGCTTTTGAAGATATAATTATTCATGTGACTCATTGCAAGCTATCTTGGAGTCTTTGTGGAAGTAGGTGTGGTGTGAATAATAAACTAATTGACTTGCAATATTGCCCAAAAAAATGGATCCCCCTTTTTTTTTTTTGGAGTTCCTTAAAAATATACAGAAATATTTCTGATTGATGTTGACAAGAGGCCTAAAACCTTGTCAGAATGAAGACCAGCATTTTCTGTGTTTGGCAAATAGTAGTATTAATTGTAACAACAAAAATAATACAGTCCTCATTGGCCTGAGGTGCTTGATGCCAGGAAATTCAGTTCAATTAAAATCACTTGTTAAGTTTTTATTATCTTCTGGCTCAGAAAATGGCGGGGATGGGGGCAAGAGATAAAGCCATAGCTACAATTTCATTTTGCTTTGGCCTGGGATACTATTGCTGTGGAGAAGAGAAATTTTATTGGGCACTTAGGAGAAAGTGCCAGAATATTTTGTTCCATTTTGTAATTGCATTTGTAACAATCTCTGCTTAATATACAGAAAAATAATATATTTAATAAACCCCAATCTTATTTACTAACATATGAAAACAAATTTGCAAGGTGGCACAAATATTCACATAAAGTCACTTGCTCAGCAGAAAGAATGTATGGTAGACACAAGTTTACACTGTTCTCCCAGGGGCTGAAAGTTCTCTGATCATAGAGAGTCAGCTTAGGTTAGTGGGTTTCCAATGCTATTGTTATAAAGGATGTTTGTTTAATGGTATTAATGTGAAGAATTATCAAGAAAAGTTTGTCTTGCACAAGAAGCCACATCTTCTACATACAATACAAACCTGTAAAAAAAAAATAAATAAGAAAAACAATCAACAGAGAGAAGATCTGCCTCATAACAAACACATTTCGGATCTCTTGGGGAAGCTGTAAGTTCCTGTGCAAAGAAGGAAGGGCAGTCACCTTAGGAAAGAGTGACCAACATGAATGAGTGCAGGACTGTCTAACTTTTCTTTCCAACTCTGTGGCCGTTTTAGCAGTTCTTCCTTCTGACCCATCCCCAAAAAATTCTTTGTTACTTAGATCTCTAACAGGCCCCACTTATCACCTTATGCTACAAATCAGTCTTAAGCAATTCCCTCCACACCCATAAATGGCTTGATTCCCATCTTTATGCTGATGACAACTCAGCATGTATCTCTAGCTCCAATCTCTTTCATAACTTCAACTGGGTATAACCAAATACTTCAAGACAACTCTGCATTGGTATCTCTCAGATGCCTCCAACTGAACATGTTCAGAACTGTATTTTTCTCCTTCTTACACGATTCTTCTAGTTTTTGTTTTGGCTCCTGGCACTATAATTCCCCAGGTGTGTGTGTGTGTGTATATATATGTATATATGCATATACATATACATATATATATATATATATATATATATACATGTATAGTCAAATATATATATTTGACTAAATATATATACATGAATATATATAGTCTCTATACAGAGACTATATATATGTATATATAGAGAGAGACTATATAGATTATATCTGTATAGAGACATATATATATATATATTTATATATATATTTATATATATATAGTCAAAAACCTCTGCCCATCTTCCCTCTTTTGCTAACCCATACTCCCTATAATTCGCCTGGTTCTGGGATGGCGATATCTGTGGCACATTAGGAATGTATCTTCTTTCTGTCCCCTGTTGCTTCTCCCTCACTCTCAACTACAGTCTCTATGTCCCAAGTTACAGAATGGCCATTAGCCAGCAGATGGGGAATGGTGAACCAGGATTAAAGCACGTGGAAATTGTGCATGCTGGGAGGCTGGAAGTAAAGCTCTAAGGCTAACATATTGGAGCCCAATATTGGCAATTACAGAGTCTAGCCATATCTGAAAGCTGTTCATACAATGAGGGGGGCTCTTAATATCCAGTGCTTCCAAAAATCCATTTGTCTTAGGTCATCACGAAGCTCTCTACAGTAATGACAGGGGTTTTGAATGAATAGAAGATGAGGTCTTCTCTTCCTGGTTTACAAATATCTCACATAGTAGCCTGGCAGCAAATACATGATGTTCTTGCTCAGAGATTCATGAAAATTAAGTTGGTGAGTAATGAAACTTATTTTGTCATTTGAGAACTATTGGCTTATTATTTTCATCCATTTATCTTAATGTATGTTGAGAGAACTTGCAAAAGTTTGTTTTACAATAATAACAGGCTCCTATGTATGTTCATTTTCCACAGGGACTTTATATGTTGTTTATATATGTATGTGTAATATATATATAAATATATATATATATATATATATATATATATATATATATATATATGTGTGTGTGTGTGTGTGTGTGTGTGTGTGTGTGTGTGTGTGCACTATGCAGTTAGTATGTGTGGATGTTTCCTGGTCATCTTTTCTGTTTTGGACACAGCAATTTTTTTCTACTTTGGCATATGTCTTGAGCCCTTGGACCATGGTTAGAAAGTCTAGTTTTGCAGGAACTCTAGATTATAGGGAAAGCATGGTTCTAACTGTATGCTGTAACTCAGGCTGTATTTCTCACAGTAATGTAAAACTAAGAAGGGTTCTAAAACACAACTGGTGTCTGAAATAAGTTCTTAATGCAATTCATTTCAATTGAGCATGTCTATTTTCAGAATGGCCATTATGCCAAGGACAAGTTGATGTAGTGACTTCCCTTAAGTGCTTTGGCAATACTCATGGTGACATACTGTCAGTTTTCAAAAGCACAATCAACTTCCATAGGTCTGAAGCATAAGTCTGAAGGATATGAAGGCTATGCTTAACCATGTCTAGACAACATCCTGCATCTTCTGCTCACTTAAGGTAGTTATTTGTACTTTTAAAGAAAGTATTGATAAGAATATTCATACTAAAGGGGGAGGAATTAAAAATAATTGTCTATTTTATATGATATTCACGTCATCTCATTTCTATAAATAGGAAGAATAAGTACTTTTGATCCAAGTAACATTCCAACATAAATACTATTCCCCTCTCACTTTTTTCTCTTAATATACTCTTAGTTTATAACATATAACAAACTGATGATCACTATAACATATTGATAGGTCTATAAAATTTAATTAGAAAGACAATATAAAACGAAAGAAATATATCAATGAAGGAACTAGTAAATAAAGGAAATATATCAATGAATGAGAGAAAAATTGAAGAGTGATAATTTGGGAAAAAAATTATCCTTCAAATAAGGAAAATAAAATGCAAAAATAAGGGGATTGCTTTTCAGGCACTTTCAAATAACCTGAAAAGCTTCCATGGTACCAGGGAGGAAGAGACCATTTTAAGCTGAGTGTGTGTGTGTGTGTTCAGGTTGGTTCACTTACCAAATTCACCACACTTGCCTAACAAGATACTGCACTGGCCATAAACTCTGTGTACTATGTCAAATAAATGCCTAATCTTCAATAAATATTTGTGGAATGAAGAAATAAATCCACAAATTCAGAAAGAACTAGTAATTAACTTTGAGAGCACACTTTTTGATGTTCTTTCCTGTTTGGGAGCATGAGGACAGTGATATCCTTTGACTTTGGTTTGGAATGTGGGTATTTTCCTTGCATCTTTCTCTAAATCAGAAACTTTAAATGTCCTTTGATGAAAGGATGAAATGAGAGCCATCCTCAAGCTGTGCAAATATAAGAGCCCAGAACATTTCCTTCTCTGTTCTATTTCTAGACTTAGGCCTGGAAGCTTCTTGCCTCCATACAATTTAATCTTCTAAGCTTACTGATTCAGTCTGGCTTCACTTGGCTTCTCACTGAATTGCTCTGCTTGGTCTCATACTAATGTTGAAAATATGTTCTAATCTTCTGTCTCCTTCTTATTCTCTGACTCATTCTGTTTTCACTCTAGCTAGTTTGTTCTCTCTGCCACCTGTCTTTGTAAAACAGTCCTGCTAAAACTCAGACACACACACACACACACACACACACACACACACACACACACACCACATTTTCGCCTTCCTGTGGTATTTTCATGAGAGTTAGATGCATCCAATCTCTTGACAGAAAGATTCTGTCAAATCCTTCTCACTCTATCACTTTCAAACATGGCTGCTTCCTTCTACAAACTATCCTTACCTTCATTATTAGGAACTAAAGGAGTGTTCTAAGACCCAGCCAGATCATACTGTAATTCAGAGTGTGTCTGCACTCCAGTCAGGTCACAAAGACCTAGGTTTTTGGATGTGATCTCTTGCCAGAACAGCCATGTCACGGGATTAAAATTTCTCTACAATAAATGTTTCTTGACTGAAATTTTAGTTGTTATACACTTCTTAAGGCAGGTCTAATGACCTAACAACTTCAAGAGAGATACTGTTTCTGCTGTTAACAGCACCATTTGCTTAGTCTAAATCTTATTTACAGGGAAGAGGCATAGGGACCATGTCATCAGTACATAGCAAAAGGACTATCTGTTTATTTGGGACTGTACATAGGCTAGGACAATGAATGTGGACCATCTCATCAGTACATGGCAAAAAGACTTTTCACATAGTTGTGGCTGTGAATAAGCCAGAGGAAAGGCAGAAGTTAGATTTAATTAGGTGAGAAAAATTACATCGGATCAGGCAGAAGGAAAAGTCATGACAGCTGGTCAGAGACCATTAGTAAAAGAAAGGGAACACACATCTCATCATTTCAGGGAGAGTGGTTGCTCGCTGTGTTTTATTATCTGGCTTAATTAATAGAGAGGACTGGAAATCAAGATAGCTTGATTCTCTTCCCATCATATGAATGCTTTCACATTGCTCTTTCTGACTTCAGCTTTTTAAGACAATTGACTGCAACTTGATGAAAATATCCTCTGTGTGCAGTGGTGTAAGAGCCCAGCTCTGTAGGCACCATTAAAGAACAGGCACTCTAAGCAAGTCATTACCGTCTAAGTACTTCTTAATTCAGAACTCAAGGAACTAAACGCAGGCAGGAGATTTAAAAGTCCATAATGATATCAGTTTAAATGAAGTTTCTGGAGTTACGTTGTTTAAAAAAAAAAAAAAAAAAAAAACTATAGCAGTACTCTGTTATTCAACAGCTACTTGGAAAACTATAAACCATGTGGCAGGAAAGGAAGATGCCTCATTGCTCAACACTAGCTCATGGTGAAGCTATTTTTTTTTTCTAGAAAGGAAATTATCACCCCAATTTTCTTATCTCAGCCTTGCCTCAATGACTGTAGATCCTGAAAATCAAAAGGTTTTCTAGGATCAGGTTACCAAACTCCTCTAATTGCAACTATGATTTTTACCCTCTCCAAGTGATAGATCTGCAATGTCTACTCCAGCTAAACACTGTAACACTTGAGGTACTGGATAATCTAGTACTACCTAATACTTCTGTCTTAGTTGCGGTTTTACTGCTGTGAACAGATGCCATGACCAAGGCAAGTCTTATAAGCACAGCATTTAATTGGGGCTGGTTTGCAGCTTTAGAAGCTCAGTCTATTCATCAAAGTGGGAGTATGGCAGCATCCAAGCAGGCACGATGGAGGAGGAGCTAAGTGTTCTACATCTTCATCTGCAGGCCACTAGGAGATGACTAACTTCCAGGCAGCTAGGACGAGGGTCTTAAAGCCCACAGTGACACACCTATTCCAACAAAGCCACACCTCCAAATAGTGCCACTCCCTGGGCCAAGCATATTCAAACCATGACGACTATGGGCCATTTCAGGAAAGTCTCTCACTATTTTTTTAAAGGTCTGTAAGATATTTTAACATGCATTGTCACTAGATGCTGGGTTTTGATAAGTAGAGTCAGAGACATCACAAACCTAGTGTTCAACCAAGCTTTGCTTCTAATAAAGTAGGTTTCCCACATGGAGTCAGGCTCCCAAGGGAAGTCTGGCTTAACAGTAAAATTTTGGGGACAGACTAAATGTGGCTAAGAGTCCTACTTTATCTCTTTGATACTTCCAAGGCTAGAATGTTCTAGTTATATCTGACAATCCCAACTATATTCATAACCATGTGCAGGAATGAAATCTTAGGAATTGTCTTGGAGAAACTGCAACCTAATATCATCCATTTAATCTCTGACTGCTTCTTGCAGATGTGACGGTCAGTGCTCAGCTGCTTTCAGGTCTCCTTTTAGTGCTACATCAATGTCTTTGTGGAGTTAACTGTTCAGTGTATAGATGAGGAAACAGAGACCCTTCCTAAATGAGACAAGATCATCTGTCAAGGGAAAGCCCAAATCAAGAATCAACCCCAGCTGTTTTGACTCTTTGGTGCTTCTGTTAAATGGAATAGCTATCTTCAAGATATCAGCTCTGGGTTTGTTCCACCAGGGAGCAGGCAAGTGTTCATTGTAAAGAGAACTAAACTAATCCATTCTCATGATGCTGTGACCAAACTCTATTCTTGAACATGGAACTGAGATTTCAGACATTTGGATGCTAAGAAGTAAATCTAACTTTTCCATTCTCCTTAACTCCCTGTCCATCTCCCTCTCAAAATCAATTAACATCTTGGCATATTCTAGGCTAGTACATTACACAGAGCTACAATCCCATCCCTAAATTAAACCTCTCAAGAGAGTTTAACTGGATATAAACAGGATATGTCTTATAAAAATTAGATTTCAGGTTTCAAAATTGAGTACTATCCATGGCAAAACACACACTCTCAAACCTGTGACTCTTCTCCTGCCCCAATTCAGAAAGAAAGAGAAGAATTCTGGGCAAAAAGAAGGCAATTCATAGGATTCTTTGGTAAAGAAAAAAAATTCTTCCCTAGGTAGATCTGCTTTAAAAAAAAAGTAAATAAAAATATAAGTTCTGAAGATTTGTGAGAAAATTAAGAGTGTCAGTTGTTTTATTGCTGCCATTAAGTAAAAATTGATTTATAGTCACAAATGATCTTAAACAGATGGAATTAAACTTATTCTTTGTTGCACATAAATTGCTTTACCTGAGAATGAATGTCTAATTCTTGGTTCATAAAGGAATGATTTTAGGATGGGGCAATCATAAGTTATATGTGCAGGTAGAGGACAGAGAAGGCAATTGGACCTAAGCTAAAAGAATAAACCAGTCTTTGATACATCTTTAAATAACAATAATATCCCCAGATGTGCAACCATCATATTTTCAACAGCTCTGACTATCATATGTATGACACTGTAGAGCCGGGGGACTATGCTTCAGAATTTTATTAAATATTTAAGGCATTAAATGAACATGACGAAGATAGAGAAGACATACCTTGCTTGCTTTGCAGCCTGCTGAGAAGAGCACTTGAACTGTTGCTTGGGTTCTAACTGGTGATGTGAGCACTTAAGGAAAACAACTTAGAGCATAGGGGATCTTCAGATAGATCACAAATGCCCTCAGTACCGATAGTCTGCTCCCTTCTGGGTTTGAATCCACAGGTGCATATATGCTGAACACATGCTCGACTATAAAGCTACTTCAAATACTGTTGTGTTTGTATTTATGATACAAATATTTTTTTTCTTTTCTGAGAATCATAACACAAAAACGTATTGGAAAACTCTTTTGATGCAAAGCAACAAATGCCATAAAATTAAACATTTCTAATACTCTAACTCAGAAGTGGAGAAAAGTGTGTGTGTGTGTGTGTGTGTGTGTGTGTGTGTGTGTGTGTGTTGCTTAGGAGAGATTACATCCTCAGCTTCTCCCTTGTTCATCTCACGTTTCCTGCAGAGTAGAGAAATCTAGTCACTCGTTTAGACAGACATCGTCTAGTAGGTAAAACATTGTACATACTTTTCTCAAATGTATTTCCAGGTAGGATAAAGGGATGCAGGACACCACCCTATGGCACAATCTGTTCATTCTCACAGTCTTGGAACAGTTAATATCCATAGATTTATAATTTATCGAGGAAATAATAATCAATTAACATTGCAATGTAGTTGACATTTGACCTACAAGAAAACAAAAGAGTTGGTTGTGGTGGTGTGTACCTATAATCATAGCACTTCAACACCTGCCTTGGTCACACAGTTGAGAGTTCAGCCACTTAAGCCATATGAGATCCTGTCTCAAAATTAATTAATTAAATAAATCAATAAATATTAAAACCCCCAAAAAATGGACAAGAAAAACCAACCTGAACTTCTTGATAATAACAAGTCATAGGGAAAGATACCTAACAAGTAGAAATGTATATAGTAAATAAAATATGTATTTGTTTATTAAACTTGAATACATATTTGATAAGCATAAATACTTGAGACTTTTCCAACGTGTACTCTTTAAAAAAAATGCAATGCCTGAGAATGTTCATTTTGTTACATACCCTGGTGGATAAGCATACAGACAAGCATTTTACAAGGCCCGTCAGTGCCTCTGCCTCTGCTGAGTAGAAAGCATGGCGTTCTAGGGTTACAATTATAATTCTACTTTTACCAAATTGAACCGTGCAGCATTGTGAGAGCTAAGGGCCTTTTCCTTGGAGGTTACATAAAAGAATGACGGTATATTGAATGACCTTTAATTATTCAGTTCCCTTCCAAGGATAGTGATCTCTGTTCTAGTTCCAGCAGTGGGTCGGAAACTAAATAAGAGAAACTCGAAGAGAATGGCAGCCAAGGAACAAATAAATTGAAAAAATGCAAGCACTTCATCCGTTTTCTGGGGGCCTTCCCTTTCCCTTTAGAACACATGTGTATGTGTATTACATATATATTTACATATATGTATATTACATACATACATATTCTTCGCCTTCCTCCCACCCACTTTTTAAATCAACAAATAGAACTCTGGGTGAGAATAGCAAATTTGAATGTTCAATTTCTAGAAACTTTGAACACTATAGATAAAGAAGCTGACTAGATAGCAGCATGTCACCTGTAGCTGCTACAAACTTTGAGCCATAACAACAGGATGTAGTGACTAGATGACCCAGAGCTGCCTCCACAGCCATTTTCCTAGAGGGGCCCTAAATGAAAAAGAGTAGACAAGTGTTCCAGAAACAGAACATCCTGGCAACAATGACACCTGCTCTGGAACCTCCTCACAAAGGGAGAAAAGACTTCCTGTTCTCTGTAGTTCTGAAATGTGGGCTGTCGCTGTCATACCAACCAAGCAAAACAACGCTGCTTTAAGGCGTGGCTCTCAAGGCAGCCATGGCTGTCTTACCCAGTTTTAAACTGAGGGGTTTAGATTAATGGTAACTAGCGGTACTATCAGCTTGGTCTATGGTTTCTTCTTATATAATGCACTATAACCCAACTTGATCTGTGAACAGACTGCCCCCTGCTACAGTCTAACTTGGTCATTGTAAACTGACCGTGACCTACAGCGTGCAACAACAAGCAGCTGGCCCAAATGACAAGCGGCAATTGTCCAAACTACGTTCAAAGATAGCTGCAACCAATCAGGCAGTTTCTGTCCCTCATTTCCAGTTTTCCCGATAGTCATTTCCTTTTTCCAGCTATAAATATAACCTATCTAGTCTGTAAGGTCAAAACACTTAAAGCCACTAGTTAGGAATAGTTCCCCATTCTGAGCTCAAAGGGGAAGGTGAAGGCTTCAAAATCAGATAGGTTGATATTATAATTTTAACACCAGATACAACATGACACCATAACCAGTCACGAGGACAGCCTGGGCACTGAGGGAGAGCTTTTGTTCGGTAGTAGGCAGCTGCCTCTGGTTACCATGTGCCTCATTTCACACAGGGGCAATTATATCAGAGGGGATCTACCATCCGGTTTAAAAAAAAATGCTGTTTAAAGTGGAAGGTACCGTAGGAGATGGTGTTTCTAAACAATGGTTAGATGGCAACGAGAGGCAGGTTTAGAATTTATAAGAGTGGCTGTATTAGAACAATGTTTTCAAGGTCAAGCAAGGGTCAGTAGAGTTTGCTAGATATGAGAAACATGGAAAGAAATGTTCTCTCCCTTTTCCAAGTGATTTGAGGAAAATATTCACTTTGAGAAAGCACTCCCTTATGCTTCTCAAGATGAAAAGAAGGTTTCTATTTATGTAGTATCCAAATGTCCTGGTGAGAAGCAAACTTATTTGTCCAACGCGCTGAACCTACCCACCCATATTGACTCATGCACTGTCTCTGATGGGCTCAGCAATCCAGAATCTTTAAAAAGGAAAAGCACATACTTTGTTGATGTTTCTTCCCAGATAAGTACTTACTCTGACTTTTGTAGCTTTGCAGGGTTTTTTCTCCCCCTACTCTCGCACGTTACTTTTAAAAGCTTTTTTCTTTATTACTAATTTCCTCCTTTCCAGGCTCGCTTGTACAATATGGTATGTGTGCTGGCTTGAAATTTTGGAGCAGAATTTATGGACCTGCTATGGTTCAGATGATACTCTATTTTCGCCTGTTTTATTTTTGCCTGGGCTTGATATGTTTTATGTGGTTCTTGCCTATAGTACTGCATCCATATCTGCCATAACCAAAAGTCCTTTACTTGCTGTCCTTGCAAAGCTTCGAATCCAAGTGTTTTCTTTTCCTTTATGTGATGTTAAAGCTTGTAATATTATATATATATATATATATATATATATATATATATATAAACATTTCCTTCCATATAAAAAAAGTCCACATCAGAATTTGAAGGAAAAAAAAAAAAAACCTTTTAGGAGTCTTTTAATGTGTTTTGAGGGCAGAGAGAAGAGTCCAGCAGAAGAACTGTTCTCCTGTCCATGAGGACACTCTCTGCAGCTGTTGGGCAAGGACCAGCTGGGTTGGAAGAGGAAGAGTCTCCGTTCTCCAAAGCCCTTACCTGCCTTATCTCCTGTCTGCTCTGGGGAAACTCTACCTAATTTCTTCTACTAGTAAACACTCTGTTCTTGTTCAGGTTCCCCACTTTCACAGTTAAAAAACAAGGCCTCTGTGGGTACTGGGATGTCTTAAACAGACTAACTTGATTCTCCCAGGAAGACTGAAGACAAAGACCAAAACAGTAAAGAGGCTTGAAGGAAGTGAGCAGCTCAGAAGGTTGGGGCCAGCATCCCTAGAAGAATCTTGTTCACATACCATCCCACAAGAGGAAGCACTAAGCATCTTAAGGATCCCCAGGAGGCCCTCCATGTGGCCCTGAACTGCCTCTTCCTGGCTCTAAGGCTGTGTCAGTTGCTTCTCCAGAGGCAGCCAGAGATTTAAAAAAAAAAAGGGGGGGGGGAGCTCTTGAGCCCCTGAGTGCTTTCTAGTGTGGAAATGGGAAAACTTTGGGTTAGCCCAGTGAATTATCAGTTAGTTAGCTGGAGGTCAGCCTCCCCCCTCTGACCCTTTTTTTCCCTCCAGCATACATGCTATCTCACCTGGAAAACTTGGTTTCAGAGAGTAGGTTCAGAGGAACACTGTTAAATTTCTCTTGAAATTTCAAAGCTTTCTCATTCTACAATCATGGGGAGCTAGCTGGTTTAAAGCTTGCTCAGAGCCATCGTTTCTAATTCTCTCTCTCCTTACCATCTGTCTACTCTTCCCACCCCTATTTCTCTACACTCTGTTGCTTCCCCCCACACACACACCCTCATATTTTTTTTTCTGTTCCTCATGATGCTGAACTTGGAAATCTCTTATCAGGGACCCTAGTTCATTTTGCATAGTTTATTTCCTTTGGAGAGAAAGTATTAGAGATAACCAACTGGTAAATAAAAATCATGTCTTTACGAAGACAAAATGTTTCCAAAAATATTTTTTTAGAGAGGTGGAATTGGGTGGAGAGATTTTGTTTTGTGTTTTGGGTTTCAGAAAGTTATTTTTTAAAAATATTTTGAGTTTCAGAAAGATGTTGCTTTAATACTTGGGGTTTCAACCATTTTTGTAAAAGGGCTCTAGGAGGACAGGTTAGGAAACCGGCTTCTGAAAAATGCAGCATCCTAATGGACCGCTGCCTCGGAGAAGATACAGCAGAGAGTACTCATTGTACTGATGCGGAAAAGCTGAATGACACCTAAATGGGTTTTCTTTGCATCACACACAGCGGTTAAGTGTTTCGCATGCATTTGTCACTGCTATTAATGTAATCACATAAAACTTTCTCTTGTTCTCAAGTGCTTTTAAAGTGAGCTATTTGAGCTTTTGATTCTGCAGGTTTTCCTCTTTCAAAATTAGCAAAGGTAATATGTGAGCCCCGAACACCCCCTCCCTGTGCCCGCCTTTTAATGTAAGAGCAGAAGTAAAGAAAAGAATATGGTAGTTGATCGAGAAAATTGAGAGCTGCCGGCGTATCTTCCAAGGACCGTTGCTCGTAACTGTAATAAAAATATCCTGGGAGATTCATAAAGAACATGGCAAGTGTGGCAAGCATTTTCTGCATTATATAATATTAATGGCGGATCACCTACACAAGCTTTCCACACAATTATTCTTCTACTGTGTTTTCTCTCTGATGTTGGTACTCAGCTACTTCTGAGACAGACTAAATTTCTCGCTACTGGCTTCCTGCAGGGCAGTCCTGCAATCTGCAAGGGAAACAGGGAAGTGATTAGTTTCACAGTGGGGGAGCCCAGGGAGCCCACGGAGTTAGCACGGTGGACTCTTTGCAGGGTAGAGTCTATTCCTTAGTCTCTTCTTGGGCTCCTGGCACCATCTTCAGAAGTGGACAGGTGGCCCTGCTGCCTTTCTTTCCCACGAAGAACACTTGAGTTGTAACATTGTTAGGAAGCTAGAGAAGAATTGTTTGTAGCCTAGGAGACTATTGAGGATAAATCCCTCCCCCACGATCAGCTTTGTACTCCGTTTCCTGGGTCCCTGGTAACACTAGAAAGGAAAACATCGCAATTGCTCCTTCTTACGCCTCCTGGTCAAGGAATGGAATAGTAGCTCTGGCTCTAGAAACGCGACATTCTGCTCTGCTCCTAAACTTTATCTATTACTGACACCTTTGTTAAGAGTTAATGGGGCTGGGCCTGCCAATCAGGAGTCTCCCCTTTCCCAGGAAAGCTGATTCACCTAAAGACATGCTAAGGAGATAGGCGGAATAATTATCCCCTTAATGAGATAATGTATTTTTCCTTCCCAGAAACGCCTCCCTTGGTGCAGCCATTTATACAGACTCTGACATACAGCCTGTCTGCTTTCCTAGTTACTCAAAAGAGCCTCTCTCTCTCTCTCTCTCTCTCTCTCTCTCTCTCTCTCTCTCTCTCTCTCTCTCTCTCTTAGATACAATTCAAAAGCCTAAGCAAGCTTTCCCTGACACGCTGGGAGAGCTTACTCTTCCTCTGACCTTACACCCTTAACTGAAAAAGTGTACCTTTCTCTCTCCATTTCCAGACAGCTGCTAGGATTTTTCAGCTTACCTACACAGTTGTTTACATCTCAGACAGTAGAGAAATTCTTCATAAGCTTCTTTCCCAGTCCATTTCTTAATTATTTTATTAACTAGGTTAAGAACCCATAAAAGGGAACCTCGGTTTCCCCAATGGCATCATGGTTCTACCATTTCCTGGCACTGCGGCCTAAGACAAATTGCTTAACCTTTCTAAGCTGCAACACCTCATAGGCTTCCACTGGAGCAATGCAATAGAAAGCAAGTAGCCAAGAGGCTGGCATCAGTTTGCTCCAAAGATGGGGGTTTGTTCTGCCTCTACTCTAGTTAAGTATCACCAAGTTACTAACCATATAGCTACCTCTTTGTATCCCTCTGGGTGCTGTTGGGGATGCAGATGTCCTTAGATGTCTTTCCTCAATCACGACCTTGCCACAGGCTCTCAAATGTGAATTATTAGTGGCTTTTCTGTTTGATTTCTGAACCAGGGGCTCACTGTTGTCTGGCCAGCATCCTCCAGGGATCCTCTTGTGTCTCCATCTTCCTAGCACTGAGATTACAGGCGTGCTCCACAGCACTCAGCTTTTCCAGAAGGTTCTGAGGGATCTAACCCTGGGTCCTCAAAACATGTAAAACAATCATTTTAACCAGAGAGCCATTACCATCCACAACCAAAAGTATTCTTGAAAGTTTAGAATTTCTAGCTCTGTTACATTTGAGAAGGGGGTTCATTTTCGTTTGGTTTTGTTTTAAATTAAGAATTACTTGTTTTAGAGTAGTCTCAAAATTATAGAAAATTTGAACAGAAAATACAGAAATATTGCTGATAGTCTCTTTTTATTCCCCTTCCTGACCAAGTTTTTCCTTTTGCTGATATTTGGTGATATTGTATGGTTCATTTGGGACACCTGATGATCAATCTTGGCAGTACTGGTCTTTCATGGTCTCCACAGTTTTTGCATTTTCTAGGATTTTTATGTAGAGTCATATAGTATGCATATTTTTCAGACTGATACTGTTCACTTGACTCTCTTTTTTTCTGATGGCTTCATAATCAATTACTTTTATTCTCACATAATATTCCATTGTCTGGAGAAACCACAGATTGTTTATCCATTCATCTACTGAAAGATGTTTTAGTTGCTTCCAAGTTTCAGTGAAAATGCGTAAATCTGCTATCAATAACCACATGCAGGCTCTTCTGAATGGGCACTGCTCTTTATTCATTGGCATTAATCGTGCAATTAATGGCTGCGCGTTGTGATAAGAACATGTTTAGTTTTATAAGAAACTGCAAACTTTTTCCAAAGTGACTTTGTCATTTTGGACTCTCGCCAGCATTTTTTCAAACACTGAAAAATTCCTTAAGTGAAAGGTTACATATCTATAACTAGGTGCAAACATTTGCTAGTCTCTGTATTTTGTTTGCATTCAAAAGTTAAGGTTATTTGAATTTCTAAAAGACTAAAACTTGACATTCCCTGAGTTCCAACAATCTGAAAGCTAGCTTTTTCTATTGCAAAAAGTAGAATGGTCTTTGCAGGAAAAAAATATCACAGGCATGATAATTCAACAATGTATTAAAAGAACGAACTTTTACTTTAAAACTGCAACCCAACATTTTCCAAAACAAGGCTAAGTCAGTCACATAATTTGGCAATCACAAAGGCAATGTGGAAAAACATTTCTAGTGAAATGATACTGTTATGTGGATGAATCTAGAGAGACATCAAAAGAGAAAAAGAGAAATTGTGTGTGTGTGTGTGTGTGTGTGTGTGTGTAACTAACATTTTATTTTCTTGCTTAGGTAATTTTAAGGTATAATATTTACAAGAGAATTAGGATATCTTACTGTAACTCTAAGCCAAAGTTAGGTCAAAAAGATGTTCATAACATCACTTAAAATAAGGCCATCAGAGAGAGAGAGAGAGAGAGAGAGAGAGAGAGAGAGAGAGAGAGAGAGAGAGAGAGAGAGAAGAGAGAATCAGGGGATAACTACTTGGAGACCATGTTCTGCAGGAAGGATTGTCTTTGATAGTTTTCTTTTTCTGAAGCCTGAAAGGTATGGTAGGCTGATTTGAAAGGTTTTTCTTTATAATTATTAACTTTGGTGGCTCCTCATGCTTAGTGTTTGACTGTAGAACAGGCGAGCCTTTTGATGAGTAGTTGTCATCCAAGAAGGTTATAATTTAATTTGGCTTGAGTAGCAAGAAATGGAGTGAGTGCTGAGCTCTAACCAGATATTTCTATCACCCCCATCTATAGCTCAGGGAGTACAGTGGAGAGAAGGGCAGAAAGAATGCAAGAGCCAGAAGATAGAAAAGCGTGCTGAGATCCGATCTTCTCAGCGTGATGTGACCACCGAGTCATGAGCTCACAGTAGCTGCAGTTGTCTGCATTGTGCCTGTTCAAGACTGGACTTTCCCATAGCCCACTAAGGCTTCACTGGGTAGTTCCATACCTGAGATCAGATGGTCCTGGTTAAACTCACTGAGTAAAAAACAAAGAGGCCTGAACTTGAGAAAGTGGGGAGGGAGGTTGCCAGGGAGGATAGGGAGATAATAGAAGGAATGGGTAATCAGAATGTATTATGTACATGTATGAAACTGTCAAAGAACTAATTTAATTAATTTAAAAAAATAATCCCCATACTCTGAACAGACAGCAGGTATGTGTACTTTCTATGGGCATAAAACAAAAAGCATCAGGGTAAAACTGAAAGATGATGGAACATCAAAGGTAGAGGCCAATATTCTGAGTACTCCCGGAAGGACAAGAAAGGACCGGAGCGTCTCAGAACAACATCAGTGAAGGACTGTATATAGCTGGAAAGAAACACACCATGTCCATGGCTCCACCTCCTGTTCTTCATCTTCCTGAGAGACAACACACGGTCTTCTCTTTTACTGGCTTTCCTACCCTGTCATCTCTCTGGAAGATCCTTTGGGCATTTGACCAGGCAAATGATAAGAGGTGTGGTTCCTATCAAGATGACTGGGAGGCTGTATGTTGGGGCAAAACAGATTTGAAAAGGAAAAAAAAAATGTGCTAGAACAAAGATAAACAGGATTTAAAAAAAAAAAAAAAGACAGAGATCCTGATTTAAGAAGGAAGAAATAGGGGTAAAGTAACACAACACAAGAAAAGGCAGCTGAGTTGACTCGGCTCACATGTCATGACAAAAAGAACTCACCGTTCCTACTACATATGTAGCTTTCAAAGTCTCACAATTCCCATCGATTGTGCAAAAGGAAACTGTAAATTTTTAACCTCCATCCACTGGAGATAATGTCTCCAGGTGGTTGAGGGATGAGAACCAAACCCCTGCTGGCTGGGTCTGTTCCTGGCACTGGAACTTGGCAGCTCTGAGTTTCACTTAAGGTCTCAGGTCAGAGGGAGCAAGTAGAAGAGGTGTTCGCATAAACACGCTGCACTTCTGTAAGCAACAGACTCACTCTGGTTATTTATTTTAGATTTGCAAAAATGTTCTCATACCGGTAACTTCAGGATGGGCCACCATACACAGACTGAGACTCAGAACAAATGTATTTCCATTTGTGGCTTAGAGTTAGTTTATTAGGGATGTACACGGAGTTTACAGTGCTCCCTCCTTGTGGATGAATTTTAAATGTTTTTGAACATACTTATCACTCAACAACCGTAGCCTGAAAAGGGGGTGATTTTTTTTTAATGACTCATAGTAGATTGCATAATTGAATTTAATATATTCCCACCTTACTGCTTAAAAACCATTGGAACATTAGGAAGTTGCATTCTCTGCAAGTGTGAGCCCTTCCAGTCAAGCTTATCTATCCTTCAGCACATCTATCAGTGGGTAGAATTGGGGGTCTAATCTTATCAGAGATCTTCACTTTTCTCCTTTGAAAAGAAAGGGCCTCTGTGTTTACTCTACTGGATACATTGTACATAAAAGAATTTGCATTACAACCCTCACACTATCTATGTCTTTTGAAATGGGGATGTGAATGAGGTAAGACAGCAAAGGTAAGTTTGCCATGATGCACACCTGTCCTTCTAGGTGTCATTGCTATCTTAACTTAACTTAGAGCTTCCAAATATTTGCTTCTCATCTTATAAAACTGGCACCATGTACATCCGCTTAGTAAGGACAGCTACCATGTATATGTATATGTAGGGCAACAGAGGCATGCAGTACATGGCATGATGGATGTTGAAAGTGACATTGCCAAGTAGGGAGTAGAATGATATGTTCTTTGTGGCAGATAACTCACAGTCGCTTTGGAACAAATAAAAGCAAATACTGAGATTTAAGATGAGCGTAAGGCGAACTGCAAACATGTGCAAAGTAAAACAGCACTATTCTGAGAATGTAGAAAACTCTACATTCGGAGCCAAGAGGAAACCAGAAAAGGGTTGATAAAGTTTTGATGACTTTTCTAACATTTGCAATTGCCTCAGATTCTAATGGTTTGGAGACAGAAGGAAAGGTAAACCATGCAAAAGTACTGGAGGAGCCTGAAACATGAAACACACAGCCATGTGCACAGTCTTAGTAGCAGAAGGAGGTCTAACTGAAGAATGACTACTTCCAATATATTTGAAAGTATGTTAATAACACAATTTATTAACTTTTGTCCATCCATCCGGGATTTGGACTTTGAATACTATATATCAACTTGAAGCAGATGAAATGAAGCAAAATTATTGTGTTAACACTGGGAAATGCACAGACATCTAAGGAGCCTAAGAGAAATAATGTCCACAGATGAACGACCTTTAAGCATCATCTTTCCCAGAAAGAAACCCCATGAAACCTACACAACTATACCTGTTCCTTGTGGATGTTTTAGAGACATCTCTCTGCCTTCTCTTCTGAAATCCCTCTCTTTTTCTTCCAACTTTTCAGTGTTTTTTTATTCTTTCAGACCTCTGATTGATATGATAGAGAACACGACTCAAGAGTACAACATTCTTTATCATCCTAGGATGATACTTGTATGCTTTTTTCCTGTTTTCTTTCCTTTCTTTCTTACCTCCTCCTCTTCTTCTTCCTCCTCCTCCTCTTCCTCCTCCTCTTCCTCCTCCTCTTCCTCCTCCTCCTCCTCTTCCTCCTCCTCTTCCTCCTCCTCTTCCTCCTCCTCCTCTTCCTCTTCCTCTTCCTCCTCCTCTTCCTCCTCCTCCTCCTCCTCCTCCTCTTCTTCTTCCTCCTCTTCCTCCTCCTCCTCTTCCTCCTCCTCCTCCTCTTCTTCTTCATTTTTTTGTTTTTGTTTTTGTTTTAGCATTGATTTTTTAAGACTGGTTTTCTCTTCTGTAGCCCTGTCTATACTCAAATGTACTGTATAGACCAGGGTGGCCTCAAACTCAGAGATTAGAAAGCAGAGAGCAGAGATTTGCCTGTCTCTGCCTCCCAAGTGCAGGGACAAAAAGTGTACACCACAACAGCGCAGGGAGAGCTGAATATCTTAAGCCCCTTCAAAATGGACAGGATAGGAACCTTTGGGTTCCCTTGATTTCAGGATCCATCCGTGGATGGGTAAGACCAGAGTCTTCTAGGTCTTTTCAGGGTGGATTAAGATGATTATTGGAAGCCTCCCTCTGTGTGAGATGGATCAATGCAGAGGTGACTCACAGAGAAAGAACTGCAGATAACCCAGCATACTGCACTTATATACCTAAACCCTAATCCTGTTCTTACAAATCCCAATCTGAACTCCTTTGAATTAATGCTTAGAATAGCTATGAAATTGTCAAGAAGTCTCAGCAATACAGCCCTCAGTTTTAGTTTCAGTCCTATGGCCTCAGGTATGGTAGTCAAGCAGATGGATGTGGCATGAGCTCTGGAGTTGGAAAATAAAGACTTGCAGGCCTGCAAGTTACTTATTCCTCATCTTACCAGGAACTCCTCATTCATATTCTGCTGCCTTTATTACATAACATAACCAAGTCGAGCTGATTTTTAAAAATAGACGCTGGGCATAATAGTGAAAGTAAAGTCCACATGTCAAAAAGAAATTAAATTGTCCTCCCTTCTGCTACAGTTCAGAAGGTGGTGAGTGGGGGATTTTTTCTGGAATTTGTTCTTGATTTACAGTAGACCTTTTAAAAAGCAAGCATGAACAAGAAGTATAATTTTTGATGCTAATATATCTTTTGGTTGGCATGTCCACTGTGACTGGGAATGGTTTTGTAAACCTTGTGAAGATTATATGCAGGTTTTCTTCTATATAAATGTTTCCTTCATTGTAGTAATAGAAAATCCACTGAATGGGCTAAATGTGACATCCTGTTAATGAACACATTAACCCATTTAATCAATACATGGAGAAGGCCGGAGGAGAAGTAATGAGATGTCTTGTCTAGAGTTGTGGGTTTCAGATAGTCTGAGTCTGAAAAGTCAAGCTAGCAATGAGCAGAGCACATAAGTCACAAGTTTCCTGCTCTGCTTTTAGGTCCAGACTTTACTCCCTCCTTTTTTCTTGATGCTATACATGTGGGTCACTGATATACCAAAACACCAGGAAATCTAATAGGATGGAACCCTGTGCATTAGAGTCTATCATAAGTCAGTGTCATAGGACAACACACACACATACACATGACACACACACACACATCTCCAAATAAAATTTAATTTTATAAATGATATTAGATATTAATATTCTAATGTTAGGGTTCATTTTAATGTTATGTATTCTTCCTATGGAGAAAAAACAATGCAAAGCATTTGTGATGGAGCTGTAGTGTTCTTTGACTTTAACAACAGAGATCATATGAAAGAGAAGGCAGCGAATTAGCAGACTGCAGCAAGAGTATGAGGGTCACTAGGTTTTACATCCATAAAAATAAACCTTTACAGATCTTCAAATAGAATCTCTCCTTCAGCATCTTCACCGGTGTGTTCAAAGGGAAATAAGTTAATTTCTAGTTTCTGTTTCCTGATTCCCAACCATGCCCTAGGTTTAACTACTACTTGGGAGCCATATACTGGTTTAGAATTGTTCTGTGAATGAGTGGGTATGGAAACAGAACAGGTCCCAAGGCATTGGGCTTACACTGAACATTTCTTCCATACTACAGAAAACTGGGTGCAAAGACAAAGGGGAAAAGGCAGATTTCAGACACAAATGACTAGTTTGTGTGTCTATCTGAAGAAATGATGATGGAGCAAGGCTGTAGCCTCACAGAGGCCTCACAGAGGCAGAGAGATGGGGTTAGAAGCTGGCCCTAGAGGTTGGTCCTGTGGACAAAGAAACTCACTCTTTAGTTTGTCTCCACAACCGGAGAGCCTGCATCAATGTACGTGGCATAAGCTCAATTCATGAAACTGGACTGAGTGAGTCAGTGAGAGGTCAACTCATACAATTCAATACATAAAGTGAATAATCCAACAAAGGCTGGAAAGGGTGGGAGAAAAGAGCCCCAATTCATGGCTGCCAGGAATGGGAACTAATGTAATCACTCTGGAAGTCAATATATGGATCCAACCAACAAAACCTGAAAATAGACCTGCCATCTGACCCAGATACACCACTCTTGCATATACACCTGAGAGCATGCTCACAGGAGCCAGAAGTAAATGCAGCCTAGATGTCCATCTACAGATGAATGAATAAAAATAATGTTTATATGTATATTTTCTATATTTATATATAATATATTTTAAAATATATTTTTATATTCATATATAATGTACATATAATGTATCACTTATATGTATAATTATATATTTCTATGTAATACATAAATAATTTATATTATAATATTAGTTATTAATTAAATGTTATAAAATATATTAATATGTTGTAAATTATATTATATATTTATAATATATAATTATATAATAAATATATACTATATGTATGTGTGTGTCTGCAGTGAGGCTTTATAAACCCATAAAGAAAAATGAAATCATACTCTCAAGTAAACTGAAGCAGCTTAGAAATAGTTCTTTTAGGAAACATCTGTTAAGGCAGACTCTGACAGATATCACACCTTCTCTCATACACTATATCTAGACTTAAAATGATTTGTGTGGATCCATAGAAAACATAGATTTTTTTTTTTTATGTCAACGTCAGTTGTACTTCATGAAACAGGTTTTCAAAGTATGTGACAGCGCTGGAGTGGAAATACATTCCTAAAGGCATGTGTACTTAGGAGAAGTTGTGCTGTACAGAAGACGTCTGCTTCGTATGCCACCATGAGTACGTTATTATTTTCGTAGTAACTTAGCTGCCACGAAGTGCAGACTCTGTCTCCCACATCTTTCTGTTGCCTGACAGTAGTTCCTTTTATTAAGAAACATTTCAGAAGTAACACCAAGTAAAATACGTAGTTCTATTGTAGTAGCAAGTATGCCTTTTCCGTTAAGCAGATGTCTTAGAGAATACTGCTTTCTCCACTTGAGAAGGGCCCTTTGGGCTGGATTGAAAGCTCCCCTAACATTTGGCTCTGTCTACCCTGACATGACTCACCTAGTAACTCAATAGGATGAGCAGCCACGAATGCACCATCACACTTGATCCCACTGGCCTCCACATGTGTACATTTGACTGTTTCTCTACATTTGTGGATGGGCTTTCTCCCTTGGTATTGGTTGCTACCTTTCCTTTTCAAATTCTAGTTGAAATTGCAGTTTCCTAAAATTCTTGTTTATGCAATCACCATTCAGTTTCTACTGTCTTGTGAATATAGACCTCCTCCTCTCCCCATCCCCCTTACTTCCTCCTCCTCCCTCTGTTCCTCCTTCCTCTTCTACTCTTCCCCCTCCTCCTTTTGCTTCTCCCCCCTCCTTCTGCTCCTCCCCTCTTCCTTCTGCTTCTCTCCCTCCTCCTCTTCCTCCTCCTCCTCCTCCTCCTCCTCCTCCTCCCCCCTCTCTTGCTCCTCCCCTGCTCCTCTCCCTCCTCCTCCTCCCTCTTCCTCCTCCTTCTATGGCTCCTCCCTATTTCTTTCTCTTTTTTTTCTCCTTCTTTTTGAAATGGTGAGGAACCCAACCATACATATCCAATGCTAGTATTTATCATGGAGCTATAACCCCACTGTTTTATAATTTTTTAAGCAAAGCTAGAGGTTTTGGTCATAACTTCTTAAATTGTGAGCCACTACCCCAGTGCATAAATGGATACAGGAGTTATGTAAGAGTTGGCAACAGGAAGGAAAAGGTTTCTGAACATACAACTGCACATAACCAAAAATTAATTCTGAACCAAACAAAGCGTATCTGGCAGTGCCTGCCCATGTTGTTCCCTGTGGGTTCTCTACAGCCTTGATTTTAACATACAACATGGGCAGCTGACAGTGCATATGCCTTTAAGCCAGACACCACCAACCCAACAACACACCGTGTGAAATACCTCACACACAGAGGTTTGACACTACTGTACATTATGTGTTTTATTCACTGTACCTCCACTGCTATGGAAAGATAATACTAATTACAGAAAACAGACACGTTGACTATTTTCCTACGAGTATTCGTCAGTAAGTGTCACGTTTGTACATTTGGGAGATTTGTCGGGTTAGAAGGGTTGGTTAAAAATTATCATCAGAGTGTTTAGCTTAAGTTTCATTAAAACAACACATTTGAGCTTGAAATTACAACAGAATTTTTAAAAATTTCAAAAATCACATTAAACATGTTTCTGCCTGTTTTACTACATGTTTATACTAAGAGGCATTATGAACATCCACAATTATAGAATCAAATTATCAATCAACTCTGAGAAATTAAGATACTCTTTACATCCTGAAGTATCAAATAATCAGCTAAGATTTAATTCTTTGACATTTTATTCTCTGTCTCTGTCTGTCTGTCTCTTGTCTGTCTCTGTCTATCTCTGTCTGTTTCTGTCTCTGTGTGTATGCGTGAATGTAGACATACGACATGCACTGACTAAAGTGTGCAAGAGGAGGTCAGAAGACAACTTCCTGGATATAGCTCTTATCTTCATACAGTTTAGGAAGCAAAATTGAGGTTGCCAGGCTTATGCACCAAACACCTTTATCTGCTGAGTTATCTCGCCAGCCCCAAGATTTAGTTTCTTATGTAAAGATAAATGTTTTGCTTTTGTTTTTAATAAATGTTGAAATTATGTACATGTATGTATATGTTTGTGATTGTGAATCAAAGAATTGTTTTAAGATAAATTTCTGTATGATATATTGAAAGTTAAGTTTTGGATTGTATACCCATTCTTTTATATTATTCCTAGGGTCATATAAAAATTTCTTGGGAGAAAATGGGTCACGTGTAGAAAAAGCTGAAGGAACTTTATTTTAGTTAAACTGCATAGGTTTCTTTCATAGATGACATTTGATAAATATTTAGTGATTTTTTTAAACAGTTGTGAGTCAGTACTTTTTTTTTTCTAAGTTGTATTTAACGACACCTAGAGTCTAAACACCAGATAGCATGCCATCAGAAATCGAAATGACACATGTTTTACATAACCGATTATCTCCGTACCTGTGAAGTGGGAACAACTAAGAAGATCTGCTGCCAATGAGTTTCATCAACTCCATTGAAGATGATCATGTCTACATTTCTAAGGCCTTCTGGTTTTTTATTTAACTGATTTTCTAGAGTATTGGTCTTGCAGTCACACCAAGCCAGGCCTCGAGGCCTTTGCTCTGTGTTCATGAACCTTGGAGTAGGCCTTCCAGCAACAACATCTGGCTGTATGAAGACAGCTGTCGTGAATGTGGGGCTAAGGGACATCAGATTTTAAAGAGCTCAAACAGCTGTAGACTCTGCCCTATGATTTTCTTATTAATAATTTTCTTTCCTGCCACTGTCCTGATGAGATCAGAGTCGCTTCTATAATGACGGTAGCTTATACTTAAGAAGTGCTTCCTGTTGTAGATGTAGTATTATACCAGCCATTTAACGTTCACAGCATCTCACAGATTAGCATTTATAAGGCAGTATACTGTCAGTGCCTATTTTCATGGTTTTGAGTTGTGGCAGAGAAATATATACCTGAGTACTTCCCTGCCTTTAGCGATTATGAACTCTGGCCAAATTATAAAACACAAGCGTCTCGAGTTTTTAAAATCAGGTTGCAAAACAGGATAAAGCTTTCACTGTAAGAGGGGATCTCCCTGACTCCATAGCTTTCAGAGCAACGATGCCTCCCAAAGCACACAGTGACCAGGACGAAGAATTACAGCATCATCATACAAAGCAAATTTGGGAAGATAGAGCCTGAAGAGAGAGCAGCACATCCACGTCCTTGATAGATGGAATTTGGCACTGAAATCCTAATGAGTTATCCTGGACAACTTGGACTTTCCATTAAATCCCAGAGGGCCACACCTTAAGAGAGAAACACATCCTAGAGCAAAGATCAAAACTGAAATAGTCTCATCCTAAGAGCCCCAAATTGAAACTAAACACTGACAAGCTCAGAGTAATCCACAGTAATTTAACCACATGGTTTAAAAAAAAAAAAACAAACTTTAAAAAAAATAATCCCCATTGCTTTTCACAGGAAATGCAGAATTAGACTCTCTAAAGGGTATGACCACGAATCAACCCAGTGTGAATTTCTCTTACAAGAAATATTACTCATGAGAAAAACAACGTGTTTTTAATAATTGAGGGTTGATTCGATCAGAAACAGACCCACAGGCCCTTTACATGTTGAAACTGGTGGCAAAGGCTTTAAAATAAGCACATTTAGGAAAGCCAATAAAGAGACGGGGAAAATAACTCTACCCAAGGGAAGAGAAAGGTATGGCTAGAGTAAGAAAATATAATATACAAAGTTTTTTAAATGTTAATGTTGTATAGGTCTGGAGAGAAGGCTCAGAGATGAAGCACACTGGTGCTTTTCCCAAGGACCACAGACGACCACAGTTCAATTTCCAGCATCCACATCAGGTGATTCACAACCACCTGTAACATTAGCTCCAGGAACCGATGCCCTCTTCTGGCTGCTGAGTGAACCTGAGCACATGTGCCATGTACACAGAGACAGATACACAAAAATACAGAAAGTAAACAACAGTGTTGAGATGAAATAAAACAATGTCAAGTAAGCTGTAGGTCAATAATCTTCAAAGACATCAATGGAAATTACTGAGACTGACGCCCAGAGAGCAACTGATTTAAAAGTTAAGCAGAACGTTAATAAATGACTTATCAGTGGGCAACATTCCAAATGTCAGTATTACCTGCATGCACTCCCAAGCAAATGACCCTTACATGAATTGTTTCTTTTGATTTTTCACAGCCCAAGAAATGAATAGTTTTCAGGAACTAGTACTGAAAGTAAGAAAAATTACCAGGAAATAAAGTATCTAGCTTTGATTAATTTATTTCCTGTTAATTCAATTTATCCCAAGATGGGTGTGGTGATAGGTACTTATGACCTCAATAGTTGGGTGGCTGAAGCAGGAGGATTGCCAAGTTTGGGGCAAGCAGAATGTATGGAGGAGACTTGGTATCATAAGAAAAGAAAGAAGGAAGGGGAGAGAGTAGAAAAGAGGAAGGAAGATTATTCCCTATTATTCCCTCACAGAGTGTCTCACAAACTTGCCCCAAACATTAGGCAGTGTGCTTATGTGACATGATCAAGTTTTGGAACTCTGTTCATTCTGGCTGTGGTACCAACAGCAACAGTCTCCATTTTTGGAGGAGGAGGAGAAGGAGGAGGAGGATGAGAAAGAGGAGGAGGAAAAGGAGGAGGAGGAGGAGGAAGAGGAGGACAAGGTCACCTTTAAGCTTTGGTTACTGTAGCACATTCTCTACAGAAGAAAAAAAAGGAATCATCACTGAAGACACAGCTCAGACCACGATCAATGTGACTAAACTTTGGAGACTGATAAGGACGGAGGTTATTTCCCCTGTTCTGGCTACTCACATTATATATTCAAAAACAGTTCTTTAAAAACAAAGCAATCAACCTGATGACTCAATAAAATCTCTATTTTGATTTATAGTTTACTATTTTGCTTTTCCTTTTTTTTTTTTTTTTTTTTTTTTTTTTTTTTTTTTGACTTTTCAAAAGGCTCAGAAGGAGCAAGGAAGCTTCCAATCCATGAAAATGCACATAGCATTTGCTAAATTGTTGAAGATGCTATTCATTTTAGGAAATGATGATACAAAAATGCTATTCCTGTTTTTTTTTTAAAAATTTGTGGAATTTTAAAATTCAGTTTAGTCCTCAAACCATTGCATAAAGAAGACAGTAATAAGTTCATTCATTTGTTGAAAACTTTTAGCAAGTCTTTATCATGCCTACCATGTTCCAAACACTGTGCAAAATATTGAGGCAGACACAAAAACCATTAGAGAAAGAACTGTCTAGTAGCCAGAGAGGACTGGAAGTGTGGCTCTGAAAATAGACTGACTTGCCTAGCTTGTAGAAAACCCTGGGTATGATGGGACATGCTTGCAATCCTAGCACTAGGGAGGTGCAGTCGGGAATATAAAAAAAATGAGACCATCCTCTGTTACATAGTAAATATGAGGCCAGTCTGAGGTACACGATACTTTGTCTCAGAAACAGAAAGAGGACAGGAAGAGTCTAGGAGCCTACAAGTAAAAGACGATTTTTTTCTTTTCTTTTTTCTTTTCTTTTCTCTTCTCTTCTCTTCTCTTCTCTTCTCTTCTCTTCTCTTCTCTTTTCTTTTCTTTTCTTTCCTTTTGTATTACCTCTTTTATTTTCCTTTTTATTGGATATTTTATTTACATTTCAAATGTTATCCCCTTTTCCAGTTTCCCCACCTCTGAAAACCCCCTATCCCATTCCCTCTCCCCCTGCTTCCATGAGAGTGTTCCCCCACCCACCCACCCACTCCCACCTCCCCGCCCTGGCATTCCCCTACAATGGAGCATCAAGCCTTCACAGGACCAAGGGCCTCTCCTCCCATCGATGCTTGACAGGGCCATCCTCTGTTACATATGTGGCTGGAGCCCTGAGTCCCTCCATGGATAGTCCTTGGTTGGTGGTTTAGTCCCTGGGTCTGGTTGGTTGATACTGTTGTTCTTCCTATTTGATATTGATATAGAATAAAGATTGGACCAAAGGGAGGCATGGTGGTACTTGCCTGTAATCTCAGCATCAAGAGACCAAGCCAAGAGGATCTCTAGTGTGGGAGATTGTAGGAGAGAGAATTTTGGAATGACTTTCCAGTGACTTTAATGTTGATGGATTTAGAGGAGCTCCTCAGATCTTCTTTCACAAAAGACGTACAATCTAAACACACTATGCCCCTTAAGGAGTGCAGATGGGGTACTGTTTTGAAAGCAAATCAACATCATATCAGAGGTTGAACATGCCTGTCTTAACATTTAGCCTTTTCTGGATCCATATTAATTTGCTAAAACATCCTATAAATAAACCAGCCAAAAATAAAAATAAATACTGATAGTTTCTGTCTGAATTTCTTCCAATATTAAAAAAAAATGGAGTATATCACGAAGTAGATTTTGGCATCAACTCAGTAACATACACTTCATAAAATGAGATAAAAATCAAACAACTTCAGATAGAGATGACTAGAACTAACAACACTGGGGACATTAGTAGACAACCTTGTGACAGATTTCTGGTTTTCTTTGGCTTAAATTAGGAGGTGCTTTTGGGTTTTACCTTGGCACAAGTTATGGAATGGTTTCATGTCCTTCTATTTACTTTGAATTGGCTTCTCAGAGAACACATGCTGCTTAAGAAAACAGGTGTCTCTGTACAATCCCTGGGAGGCATTGTTTAAGTTTAGCGTGCTTCACTTAAGGAACTGGGGAACCTATGAACACCTTGTTTTGACACAGGTTAGCAGATGATGTTTACTTGGATTTAAGTAAATGGTGATTTGTCATATGAAAAAATACCCATGACTGTTACACCAATCTGTTGAAACTTGTCGATCCTTTGAAACCACTAATGATGTCATGCCTCGTGCTTTGGAGCTAGAGAGCTTTAGGAACATAGACTAAAATCTACAGGAGATCATATTACCCCCTTAGCCTCTCAGAATACCTCTCCTTGGTGAGTCCAACGGGAGAAACGATAATAAATACCACAAACATTATGAAATCTGGGGGTTGTTCATTTTATGCAAAGAATCAAACCCAGGGCCTGACGTTGCAAGACAAACATCCCATCACTGAACTAACTCCCATCCCTGATTGTATTTTTTAAGGAAAATTGAGAATGCAAGCATCCTGATAGTTTTTTCATTTTCTCCTTGCAAAGGTACACACACACACACACACACACACACACACACACACACACACACCAGATAGCTACGATGATGAAAATAAAAATACCACAAGGATTAAAGAAGACATATTGGCATAAAGATTGGCCTATGAATAATCACTAACGACTATCTAACGGAATCCTAGGCATCTACATTAGACCCAGTGGAAATGAAGTGGTATGTTGCAAATAATTAGAAAAATTATTACGTGTGTCCATCACCGTGCTACTTCAGAGCTTTTAGAGCTCTGAAACTTGCCCTGATTTTCAGCTATTGTTAGCCCTCATACCTGTGAACAAGAAGCTTGAGATAGCTCATGTTTATTTCATATGCGAAACTAACTTCCTCTACCAGAAGATTAATACAATGCTCCAACTCTAAACAATTATCACCTAACTCATGGATTTCCATGAAGAACTCGCTTATGAGAGATTAAGCAAGAGCCCAGACTTAGAACTGCATCGTGATAGAAATCTTAGTATCATTCCTTATGGTAGAACTCTGGTAGATCTTTTAAGTTAGCCTGAATAGGCATCTCTGTATTTCTTTTTCCTTAAGAAGCCAAACAGTGATGCAAAGAACATGTGTTCAGAGTGTCTATTACATGAACACATGCTGAGATCTGTAACAGGAAGTGCTCTGTGCTGACCTTGATGCTGGAACAAGTTAAGCCAAGCAGGATCCTATGTGACAGTGCCTTACAATCAAGGCCCAAAAGGTAAAAGAGCTTTACATCCCTACTGAGGCAAATGGAGATAGTTAATCTCTTTCTTTCACTTCTTCCTTTCACCTTATCAAAATTATATTTTATCGTATTTTTCTGATAAAGTATCACAATGATAAATCATAATAGATATGTCCCTCCCTTGAGCAACCTACATTCATCTAAACAAGTCAGAACTTTTGGATCTGTTATGTTATGAAGGGATGTGTTTGAGAATAGGAAAATGTGAAGCAATCTAAGAGACCACTATGGCTTGAGGATTTATGTTCTGTTCCCAATTTAAATATTGAAATATAATCGCCATTGTTGAAGGTATAGAATGATCCAGCCATGCAGCAGGAGAACTTAGAAGTGGGATGAGTATCTGTAAAAGGACCTTAAGAGACCAGAGTTCTCCCCTGTGAGGTCACTACCACAGGGTACCTCTGAGTCAGGAAACAGGCCCTAATTAAACACCAATCTTCAGTGCCTGGATCTCCAATGTCTCAGCCTTTGAATCATGAGAAATAATTTTCTGTCATTTAGAGTTTTAATCTACAATATTTTGTTATAGCAGCACAAAGATACAAAAGAGAACTTCCAGAAGTTGAGAGTATATTCTTGGTTCATACATACCAGTCAGGGAGGCTAGTCAGGGGCCATTCAGAAACCCATTTCTAAATTCTTTCTAGCAGATATTTTACAATGATACCATATGGACTATGTTCAACTGTGATTTAGGATAGCACCTCTCTGTCAATTTAGAGAATAATAATTACACTGCAAGTGGAAAATTATCTCAAAATTAACAGCTATGTTTCCTCAGAAAGAACAATATCTTCCTGTTGGAGTGCTAAGGGTGCACTGAGGAAAAAATTACAAAGGCAAAAAAAAAAAAAAAAAAAAAAAAAAAAAAAATCTCCCTTGACTTTTCCAGGGTGCAGAGAGTCAAGGGCCAGTGTTCTTTACATGATGGTGGTGCTGATTCAAAGTCTCTTGGATGGAGATCTGGAAACTTTAGCAGAGCTGGGAGCAAACTTGGGGAAATTCTAGATGAGAGAAGTGGGAGTCCTGTCAGACTGGTGGCTGTGCAAATTCGGAAACTAATACCTCATAGCAAGTAACATTAGGAAATATTCTTTAAGGTCAATTGATCCTATCATCAGACCAGCTATTTTTAATAACGTTTATAAAACTCTCTATATAGTTGACCTGGGGTGAGGCACTAAATTCCTCCTTCCTTTATCTTGGCAGGACATTGCCATAATAGGTTTCCCACAAAGAAGTGCCAAATTCTAAAATCACAGTTACGCTCCCAGCAAATAAAAATTATTTCACATTTTCTTTTACCCAAAGACCAATCATTATTATTACTTGCCCATGATAGCCTCATAACTGTATTCAGTAATATTGTGTATTTTTCAGCACTTGAATATATATTTTCAGAGCTCTGTGGTTTACTAAAGCCCCACCTGAAGAGAGTGAAGCTAGCTGACCAACTCGGTCCATCAGATGGACTTCTGAGGTCAGCAGGCCTTCTGAGGAAAGGCAAAGCTTCAAGAAAAAGTTGCCTTTCTGCAGTTCCACCAAGTCAAGTGTGAGCTGTGATGTCAAGAAAAGCTGAGAACCAAAGGTGCCCCTGCCCTGGAGTAGATTGTGTCGCTTTCAGTGTTAATCACAACTGAGCAGAAGTCCAGGGAGGACCGTCTCTCAAAGCATCCCAATGGACAACCATGCCTCAAACTTACTCTCCCACTGAAAAACAAGTAAGAAACACGGCCAGTCCAGAGCCACGGATAGAAAGTACAGACAGCTGGAATGTGTGTGATCCACACACCCATCTCCAGAGCCCAGACAATGTGTCATGTAATGTTTAATCCCAGGAAGTGGCTTTGATCTTTCATTATTAGGTAGAGGAAAGAAGTGAAAGAAAACACATTATTCTTGTGTTTCACCTTGAAGTACACTCCACATCAGATGCTACCAAGTTCTAAATGACACTCAGGATTTAAGCTTTCTGTCCGTAGCAACATAGACTAAGTAAGGCCTTTAGCCCTGCACACAGTAGCTTAGTAGCATGGTGTGTGTGTGTGTGTGTGTGTGTGTGTGTGTGTGTGTGTGTGTGTGTGTGCGTGTGCATATGTGTGTGTACACGTGTGCATGTGCATGTATGTGTGTGTGTATGTTAAGTAGAACTTATTAGAGTAGGTTCTTTCTTTCAATCATTTGGATCCCGAGACATCAAAACTAGGGCATCAGCCTTGGTAACAAGTGCCTTCTCCCCTGAGCCATCTTCCCTGCCCACTTTTATGGCAACTCAAATAGTTTTGGCAATAGTTTTCTAGACATATGGTATGCTATCACTGAAAGAGTATTTCAGGACCCAGAAAGGCAAGAACACAAGGTCTTTGATTTTAGAAATGGGTTGGCCACACTTAAGGACAATGCTAAAAGAGATTTCAACGGGAAGGCACACTGAAGACAAATTTAAGAATAAAAGTCAAGCTTTGGGCCAGGTGGTAGTGGCACAGACCTTTAATTCCAGCACTCGGGAGGCTGAATCCAGCAGAAGCCAGCCTGGTCTACAGAGCAAGTTCTGGGACAGCCAGGACTACACAGAGAAACCTTGTCTAAGAACCAAACCAAACTTTGGGAAGGATTTCCTCAAGTGAGGCTGGTTTAGCTGAATTTTAGAGAAGGGGAGGAAGGTAGGGTGAGGGCATCTAGTTTTTTTAGAATTAAGACTTTTGGAAATATAGGTTCACTTATAGTTAGTAAAACATTTTGAAGACTCAACATGATAATTATTAAAGTAGTTTTTCAGTGATTATAATACACGAAGGTCAAATCACTCCAAACTGCCTTTAAATATATCATGAATTTGAATAATATAGACACTAGGTTTTTAGATGTACAAGGCTAACCATTTATGCAATCTAATCCTGAAACACAGACTCATGGGTTCATGGGCAAAACGCTTTAGCTTCTGTTGATCTTAGGTATAAAGAATGAGGGCAAGGATGGTAAACTATTGTGATACAAGGATGCTTGTTAGCTTTCTGTTGCTGTGATAAGACATTCTGACTCAAAGCAACTTAAAGGCTGAAAAGATTTATTTCATCTTACTTTTTCAGGACATATTCCATCAATGAAGCAAGCCAGGGCAGGAACTCAAGCAGAAACCATAGAGGAATGCAGGTGAACAGAAACAGCATTATACAGAAAATAAGACTTTGAAGAATATTTGGGCATTGCGTAGTAGAGTGCAGACAGACATCTTCTCTTCCTCAGCAGTTACAAGGACAATGCTCTAAATATGGCATATTGGGTTATCACTGTGGAGAAGACAAAAGCAAAACATTGCTGTGGTCTTTGACCCAAATATAAATATCTAGGAAGGATGGCATGACATGCTGGCAACTTAACCTCAAGTAATCCCGGCAGAGAAAGTACTTTATACTATAATTTGCTCATTTTCCAAATGTTTGGGATAATTTCAAATTTTAAATAATAATAATAACAATAATAAGAATTAAGAATTTTATTTTATTTATTGGTGTGTGAGAGAGAGAGACACAGAGAGAGTATATGTGCATGAGTAAATACATATGTGTGCTGGACACATAGGTCAACATCAGATATCTTCCTCAATATCTCCCCACCTTATTGTCTGAGACAAGGTCTCTCACTGAACCTGGAGATTGCAGATGGATCTTCTTGTCTCGCAATCCCCAACTCTATTACAGATGTATGCTGGTACACCCAGCTTTTACATGGTCGAGGGGACTGAGCTCACATCTTCATGTGTAGACACCAAGCATCCCACCAACTGAGCCATCTCTCCTGCACAAGAATGTTTCCACATTAAAAGATTTTTTTTTTAATTAAAAAAAAAATTAGCAAAAAAAGTGGAGGGTAAGGCAAAATTTTGAATGGAAGCATTGCTGAAAAAAATATTAACGTTAATGTGCAAACTCTGTATTGTTTGATTTGTTTTTTTTCTATCAAGATGTTGTTGGTGGATTTGATGGGACAAGCAGGGGGATCCCACGTAGAAAGAGAAATAAAACTGAAACCGGTTCTAAACAGTGTGCTAATCTTGCAGGAGAACTTTGGGGATTGTGAAAAGAAATGTTTTCCTTCAGGAGGGTAGACTGCAAGTGCCTCACAGGTCAAGTGGTTCTCAAGTGTCACAGTAGGTGGATTGTCTTCATGGAAAGGCAGATCACAGATGCTAGCCTTCAACACGGATATTCCCAGAATTCCTGGGCTCAGCTGCTATAGAAGACTGAGCCTCTGTGTGGTTAGAAACCACTGAAATGTGTTTCTTGTAAAGTAATTGTCACGTGTCATCAACAACACTGTTTACCCTCCTAGGTGTCTCAGTACCCTTCTCTAGATATGTGTTCCAGTGAAAATCTTCAACAGCCATCAGGGACCTGCTACATGGTCTAAATAGGACTGAGGGGTGTGAGGTGCTGAGGCTGTCTGGTCCAGTGGGTCAAATGTGTTCTGAAACTGGCTACCAAGGCAGATGGTTACCAAGACTTCCATCTATTTGGAAGATGAACAAACAGGTCTACAATTGGTGTTAAGAAAGCATGGTGTTAGCCATGCTGATAAAATGTTTAATCTAATCATAACAGGTAAACCAAGAATGCTGTTACACAAACAACATAAACAACAGATTTATTTTTGCTGAAAAAATATACATGATATAATTATAGACCTTTAATAATCCCAGAGAAAGTTGACCATGATGATAGAAATTAGACAAAGACAGTATGCCAATCTCTTCGAAGATAGAATACATTCACAATGAACATCAGGGTTTGGAATTCAGACAACGAATGATTCTATTTTATTGTTACTTTGTGACCTTCATCAAGCTGCTGAACTTCAGTGTCTTCTTCTGTTAAATGGGAATATGTCCCATAACAGAGTTTCTATAAGAACTAACAATTATATGTTTAATAAAGCCCATTATTATTTCTGCTTACTCATACCCTAGTACTTAGCTCACTACTTGTTACTACTTTGTATATTCTCTATATACAAACTATATTCTAGTCCAGTAAATTTCTTAACTCAAACCTTATAGATGTTACACAATTATCAAACTACAAGTTTTCTTTTTAAAAAAAAGTATAAACATAGGCTTCTCAAGCCTTCCAAGTGGTGGCATATTCCTATTAAATGCTTTTTTTAGCCATCTCTTTCTTAGTTTTATGGCTTAAAAATACATCACATCCTAGGAAATCTCTAATTAATTAAGTGAAAGCTTGATAAGGTTCTGCGTACGGAATCTAGCTTCTCTGTGAATCTATCTAAACAACAGCAAGAAGTATTTATAGTCAATTGTGTCTTTATTCTAGTCAATAGTACAGTCAATAATATTTTTACCTGATATTTTAAAATGATTTTGGGGTGGCCTCTGCCTTAGTTTGCCTGAGCAGTTACAGTTTCCTCCTGCCTTTCTGGTATGGCTAGTGTAATGCTTTTTGTCTTCATTTTGGAAGGCATACCAGTCTTAAGGACAAGCACATCTGCTCTCTATGAAGCATTTTTCACTTAATATTTTCCTGAGGAGCCAGGGAAACACAGTGCAACAGAAGGTATTGCAGATCTCATCTGCAAGCTCAGCAAACTGTCTAGTTTTGGAACAGGACTCTGGAAGGTTTGGATGTGAAAAACAAAATTAAGTCAATATTTCATTAATGGATCATTGTATAGCGACACAGATAAAGCAAGACAAAACATTTCATTAAAATATATTTTTATGTATGTGTGTGCGCCAATTTGTCTGAATGTACCTCATCTGTGGGCAGGTACCTGGGGAGGATGGAAGAGACTGTCGGAACCCCTGGAACTGGACTTATAGAACTTTGTGAGCCAATTGATATGAAGGCTGGTCTCCTGCAATAGCAGCAAGTGCTCTTAGCCACTGAGTCATGTCTTCAGTCCAAGACAGAAACACTTATAGGAGCAAGAGCTGGGCAACGCCCAAGGAGGACTCAGCCAGATCACTGGTGAGAGGTTCACTGGCAGACAGTTACTAGTGGATCGGGAAGATGGGTCAAATTTAACAGTAAGCATATTTATACTAAGCTTTTCAAAAATAATTGCTAAAAAATAAAAGAAATTTACTTGGGTTTCTAGGAAGTAACATCTATTCATTATCTATCCATCTATCTATCCATCTATCCATCAATCCATCCACCCATTTATTATTCATGCTAAAAAAAGAACTAGAGCCATTAAGATACATCGCCACTATTCTTTTTGCCTTGAAACAAGGGATTAGCCTTGAATTCTCTTTGTAGAACAAGTAGGACTCAGCCCTGCAATCTCCTCCCTCTAGTTGCTGATATCATGGTCCTGTGACACCAGGTGCAGCCTAGAATATAATTTTAAAAACAAAAATATTCTATAATCTGCCTTACTCCATTGAATTTCTAGTAGGAGTCACCAGATAGCTCACTCTGAAATCGTGTATGTTAGAGACAAAGTCTATTTTATAGAATTAAATGAGGGTGCTGCATGGGAACACCCAGTGTCTAGACTAGACTATTTCTCTTTTTCCTCCTTTCTCTTCTCCATAATTCCCACACAATTTGTAAAACTTCCAAAGAATTAAGAGAAATGGAGATTACGGCTTCTGACAGTTTAAAACAGATTTCTTGATTTAAATCTATTTTAATAACTTACATAAGTTATAGAAATAGTTTAGTCAGTTTAAAGATTAGCCTGTGAAGCATGATATACTATGTTGATGATGTCACAATGTGCGTTAATCAGAACAGCAAACACTGTCCTTTTTAATATTATCATTTATTTACTCAGCCCGACTTACCAGGAAAGACAAAATGAGTGTCTTGGCATAGAACAATGACACAGAAAGAACAGAAGGTCAGCAGTGCCAGGCACTAGAGTAGACTTTGAAATGTAATGATTCCTAGGAAAACATAATCACACAGTGATCATGAATCATGGTTATTTCTGTCTTTCATGGACTCATCATACATAATCTCCCAACGTTTTAAAAAAAAAATCTATCAATTCTGTGTTTGAAAAAAAAAGTGACACTCCTCTAACAATCCAGGTACCATTTTCTCTTTAAACATTTGTCATTACTTAATGTCCAAGGAGTCTTGTACCTATTTCTTTTAAAATGGCAGCTTATAAGGTCTTTCAGAGCATGTCAGCAAAAGAAAGAAATCCCAAAGGAAAGAGTTTATAGGTTTGACTAAAACAGGATTTGTAGAAGTCTGTAGAAAGACTGCTTAGAAGCAAACATATGAGGAGAACATACAAATCCATCTTAGCTAAAAGGTCACTGTGGTAATTACTATTCTTGAGTTCTCATAGTCAATTATGCTTGTTTCCATTTAGAAATTTAGAGGGAATTTCTGTAACAAGACAATCAGATGGCAAGTAATGAATGTATTCCACCTCATTGGTGACCAATGAAATTGAACTCAATACAAAAACTGAACACGGCATTTTTAGCCAATAGATGGGTAGAACACTAAGCCTGTACTAGGGACAGGTAAGGAATAAGTACATGTTATTGGCTCTTGGTGAGTTTATATCAGCAAGGTCTTTCTGGAAAGAAGAACATAATATGCATTAAAGTTTTTATTGATGTACACATTGACAGTGTGACTCCTACTCTAAGTATCCCCCCGCCCCCCACAATGAATTGTGTGTAAGCATAGGGCAGAACAAAAGGGTTTACTTAATGTTTCATTACTTCACAAAAACCAGAAGAAACTCAACTGACTATCAGTATAAAATTAATTAAATATGCTGCATGTGTCTAAGGAATATCCTTCATTCATTAAGGATGCAAATTTATATTTTACTGATATACAATGGAGCCAGTATACAGCCAGAGGTGTGACTCAGTGGTTAGGAGCACTCTCTGCTTTGGCAGAACCCTAAATTCAGTTCTTAGCCCTCACATAGCTTGGCTCACATCTGCCTGGAGCTTCAGCTTCAGGACATCTGACATGCTTATCTGGCCTTGGGGGCCACCGACACACACATACACACAGTACACAAAATAAAAATAAGAGCAAAGGCTTTTTTTAAAAGCCTGTATTATTTTTTTTCATTGAAAATGGTAATTACAAAAAAAATTGAATTTGGAGCTGGTAGTATGTTTTTGAAAGGATATGCAGAAAGCCCAGTGATAGGATTATATAGTTCTTTTAGTTTCACTTTTATGTAGGTCTATCATGTCTGAACTATCATAATAAAATCAATGAAAGTATTATCTACTCAATTTTCCATTATGAAAGTGGAAATGCCCTGGTAAACAGTTTTGTACCTTTGGTTAGGTAGATTAAAATTTGATGCCCTGAGCAGAAACACAGCCATATTTCTGTACCCTAATGCAAACCTAAGTGTCCACTATATTGGATGCTGTTGGCCAGTTACAGTAGGGAAATACACTAGAAGGAGACCAGTAACTCATACAAGGGTCATGTATCCTGCCAACCATGTGGAAGAGCACTCTGGGGTGCCTGTCCATTCTATGCTCCCTTAACAACCAGAGGGGCTATCTTGAAGCTGGATGTCTCTTGGTTTGCTTCTTAGAGCTGTTTCTTCTTAATCTTGAGTGTGAAATGAAATTGCAGGAATTCAGGAGAAAGAGGGGAATAGAATTCAGAGGGGAATGGAAGGCAGGAATTGGGTGAGCGCAGCAAACTTTCTAGGCCACAGGTTGGGGAGCAACACGGTCAGACCCATAAACTTGGTGCTATTTTTATCTGTGGGGGGAAAGAAATTCACAGAACATAAGCCCGAATGTCTGTCCTCCTGCTCCATATACAAATATTTCAGTCAAAATATGTAACCCAAAGGGGGGAAATGAGCCAAATAAATACACACATCTAGCTGAGTCCTTCACAAAGGGGCCCTCAGGGTTTCTCAGCAACTCATGATCAGAGCTTCTGGCTCTTTCACTGAAACGGTTCATGAAAAACAGTTAAATATGTTTTCTTAAGAAGCAAGTCAACGTGTCAGAAAAATATGATTGTCCTAATCCAGTTTAACTTTTAACCTCAATAAATAAGCAAGAGAAGTTGCAACCTGAACCTTTCTTAGCAGAGAATGTTTCTCTTCCTTCTTGCTCCCAATGAGTCCTTCCTTTTTATCCTGGGGATAAAGGAATATTATAATTCATCAAAATGTTCTCCCCACAGGAATCTGGACACCTCCAAAAAGAAGCTAGAAAAAGAAATCATGGACCCTATTTTCAAAAATATTTTTATTTGACAGAGCAGGGACTGATCTGAGCTCAACATGGGATTCGGGTTAAGGATGTGTACAGAATCCTTTGCCAGACCATCTGTCCTCAGGACCAGTGGGGTAGGTGAAATTAGTGCCCTGGGTCACTTTGTCATGCAGTCCTGATCAATTCTCTACACTGTTCTAGGACCCTATAGGAATGTTTGTACTAGCTAGCTGAGGAGACAAACACCTCAAATCCCAGAAATTAGGATGTGGGCCAGAGGATCGGGAGTTCAAGATCATTCTCAGCTATGTAAGTTCAAAGCCAGCCTGCATGATATCCTAGCTCAGTTATTTTATTTGTAACTTATAACGTTTGATTTAAGGCTGGAAAGATGGCTCATCCATTAAAGGCTTAGGCTCACAACCAAAAGAATATAAAGTTCAGTTCATTGTGACATATAATTAAACAAAAGGACAAGAGGGGAAAAAGTATAAATCAATGTGTTTGAAGTGAATAAAATAAGGCTTCGTCTAAGTGCATTGCTTTGGATAATGCATATTCCATGATGGGTAAGGAAGGCATTCTTGTCCAAACAACCTAAGACAGACTCAGTCTTGTTAATTAAGTAAAAAAGTGGGGAGAGGTGGAAAGCCTTTGCCACTGCTTGGCAAGAATCTGACATGGACCAAGGACAAGGAAATGGGCTGCTTGTCAGGAATATGACACTGGCCAAGGACTAGGAAGTAGGCTTCAGGCAGGAATCTGACATTAGGCTAGAACAAAGAAGTAATTTCAGACAGGAATCTAAATTTTAGGCTAGAACAAGGAAGTAGGTTTCAGACATGAAAATGACTTTAAGCTAGGACAGGGAAGTAGGCTCAGATATTTTGGTCATCCTGATAAGCCCTTAGAAACAGTGATCATGGAAGTGTTCACAGAATTGTGTTTAACGCCGTGCTTGTTCTTTGACTATTTAGGTTTATTGTCTTGCTTGTTCCTTGACTATTTGCATCTATTGTATTGCTAGACCCTCAACCTAGATCTGACCTTAATACTACCATGTAATCAAAATGGTATAAAAAACAAAAAGAAGGAGGGGGGATGGGATAGGGGGTTCTAGGGAGGGGAAAGAGAGAAAGGGGATGACATCTGTATTATAAATAAATAAATTATCCAATTAAAAAAAGATAAAAAGAAATAAAATTCTGATAAGCTACTAAAAAAAACCTCAAACACTGAAAAAAGGCTGTGTGTATATGTGTGTGTATAGATATAGATATAGATATAGATATAAATATAGATATAGATATAAATATAGATATAGATATAAATATAGATAGATAAATACCTCAGGGAATGAATATATATATATATATATATATATATATATATATATATATAGAGAGAGAGAGAGAGAGAGAGAGAGAATGATAAATGAAATACCTCTGGGACACTTCAAAATGTCTTTGAAACGGAATAATGGTGACATTTGATGGCCAGTCTGCACAACCCAATTTTCTATGTCAGGATGTTTACAACCTAGATCTAATATATTTGATGTTTTGAGATAATTAAGACAAATGATATGGCTAAGCTCTTCTTTTTAAAATATAGATCATTTGAAATAGTTATTGAATGTTGTGAGATGGCAAAAAAAAGGGGGGGGTTGACAAGTAAAAAGGAAGTGAGTAAAATAGACACATAGTAATAAAATGAACACATCAAGATAAAAACTAGACTGTGACCCAGGGAAAGTGCACTGATTACATTTTTATGATCTATACACATATGCATATCCTTTGTTAGTATAATCTTGCATGATGCATATTCTTGCAATTTGTGGCTAGAATTTGTGCCCTTCTAAGGGTGTCTTTAGGCGAATCTGTATTAATTCTAATGTAAATCAACTTACCATTTTCCCTATGGATTAACATCTCTGTACCCTGCTTTAGAAATTTTTGCTAACCTGGGGACATGAAATTCTCCACAGTTCATTTATACTTCCATCTCTTTGTGTCAGTCCATCCCTGTATGTCCCCTTGGACACTGATACCCTCTGTCTTTCTAGAAGTTTCTCCGAATCTCATCTCATTTCTTTGACAAGATTCCTTTTTTCCTGGCCCTGTTCTTCTAATGTTGTCTTCCTTCCCTCACAGTAACAGAAAAATTGTATATTTCCACCCTGCCCAGCTTCCCAAGCAAGGGTGGGCCCAATATGTCTGGAATAGGTTAGAAGGTGTAGTCCTGAGACATTCTTCATTTGGAAATCCTTTTTAAAATAAAACAAAAGAAAAGAAAAATTCACTGGCAGTAAATATGACAAACTAAAAAGGGGCACCTAATCCCTCGTCGGGGAAGAGAAAGTGATGGTTTCTGCCATCGGGTCAAGGTGCAGGCTGCAGCCTGAAAAGGTTGCTTTGTCCTCTTACATATCTCTGCTCAGCATCCTGGAGTGCGGATGCAGAGCCATTTTGAATTCATTGCTTTTACTTCATCCACCCAAAGCCACCACCGCTGCTTTACCACACTTGCGCAGTTTTCCCTTTCATCTTTTCTCCCAGTTTTTCTTTCTAACCTCCCCTTGGTAGCCATTCTGACTTGAGACTTTGGGTTCACTTAGAGCCACTTGGTGTGTTTAATTCCCAGGAGGAAGGTGAGTCCAATGCCCCTGTCCCTTTTGTTTTAAATTGGCCCTTTGGTCCTGTCCCCCTCCAGCTACCGCTTTGATTTCTGGCTTGCTTTGCCGCAGCACCTCTCACATGGGTTTCCATGGTGATTATCCTTCCTTCCTGCGTTGGTTAGTAGCTGTAATCAAAATGCCCAAGTGAATGACTCCAAGTAAAGCAAGCTTTATTTTGGGTTTGTGGTTTCAGGGGTTCAGACTAAGCTGCTTGGCCCCGTGTGCTTAGGCAGAACATGGCAGTGGGTGTGTAAACGGTAGAAAGCTGTTTACCTCGTAGTCGACCAGAAGTAGGACACAGAAATACAGGAAAGAGTCAGGGCAGGATGTATTCCCCCAACAACTGGTCCCCAGTGATCATTTCTTCCAACCAGGCCCCACCTCCAACTTTTTGCCCCTTCTAATAATGTTACTATATTATAAATTCTTCCTAAGGTTAGTGTATTTATTTGGTCAGAGCCCCCATGATCTAATTATTCTTGGGAATTCCCTCTCAGGCACACCCAGAGATGTGCTTTACTGTGTTTGATGTGTTTCAGTATAATCAAGTTGATCGTCAAGATAAACCATCAGATTTACTTACCCCAATTCTATTCTCCACCCTCTTCAAGTATAAGAAACGGTCTCCATAGGTCACTAATGAGCACTGTGCATCCAAAACACAGTCATCACTTTATCTTCATTGCTTCCTCTCCTAGCAGTGGTGCTAAAATGCCGTGTTTAAGTGGAAAGGGAATGAAAGCTTTGTGAATTTTGTTTGTTTTGACCTCTAAGACACAGCACTCTTCTGATTCCTTCCCACTTGGGGATCAGGGATGTGTGCTGTCTTCCAATGCACGGGTGATTCCTCTCCTCTGTTCAGTTCCAAATAAGGGAGCAATCCAGACGTAGTGCTATCTGTGACCAGCCCATTCTTCTTCCCTCAATACTGAGCTGATTGTTCTGCTGAGGTGGCACTTAAAGTCACATTGTATCAGAATGTGAGTTTCCACCCCTGTCCCCTTTCCAAATCTCTGGATGACTAAGATTGGTATTTGTATCCTGGGCAGCAGCAACAGTACCATATTCCAGGTTGTTTCAATGACAGAAATCCATTGTAGACGTGCTCTAAAGGCCACTAGTCTGAAATGGAGGTGGTGACAGGATTGTTTTTTGAGGAAGAGTATTTTTTCCCCTCTTGTAGCTCTAGCAGCTTCAAGTTTCTCATGATTCATAGATGTCTTATGCACCTTTCATCCACATCACCTCCATGCTCCTCCCTTCATTTCTTCTCTGCCCAGATGCACTATATCCTTTCTTTATAATTTTTATGATCTTGTATTTTACTGAAAATAATATTTCCTCCTCACACAGAGACCCTCTGGTTCACACAACAGGGCTCCCATTAAAACACAAAACCAGAACCTATAATGTGCATGCAAAGGACCTATAGTGGAAAAAATTGGAGGGGGGAAAAGTAAAAATAAAAAATAAAAAGTTAAAAAAAAAGTTAAAAAAAAAAAAAAAAAAGGAAGAAGAAAAAGAAAAGGCCCTGACATGCCATGGGACAAAGAAATTTCAAAGACGCCATTTTCATGTTCTGATGGCCATCTACGGCTGGGCATGCATTCAGCCCTATGCATAAGAGTAGTGTGTTTTCTCAGTGAGACTCCATTGGAGAAAAGTAAATTTTCATTTTCAAATGTTTATCAATTACATATTGCTACGGGGTTAGGAATGGCGGACTGTATCTGCTTCTCCTTTCAGCTATGCCTCCATCTGGTGCAGACCCACTTAGGCCCTCTCTGTGCTTCCTTAGTCTCTGTGAATTTCTCTGTGAATTAATAGGTACATTAGTCCTGCTGTGTTTAAAAGGTCTTGTTTCTTTGATGTCCTCCATCCCCTCTGGCACTAGCACTCTTCTGCATCCTCTCCAGAAGAATGTCCTGAGCTGTGAGGAGAGGGATTTGATAGAGACATTCCATTTAAGGTCTCCAAGGTCTCTCACTGTGTGTATTGTCTGGCTGTGGGTCTCTGTATTTTTGCCATCTGATGTATCAGGAAGCTTAGGTAATGATTGCTGAGCAAGTCATTGATCTATGACAATAGCAGAATGTCATCTTATTGCTATAGTCAATAAGAGTCATCTTATTGCTATAGTTTGGGGGATGGTGTTTCTTTTGTTTTTTAACAGTAGTATTTGGTTTTACCCTCTGTCCTTTGGCTGTCTATAACTAGTTTCTTAGTCACCCAAACAGTGTTGGATATGGCTTCCATCTCAGGAAGTGCACTTTAAGTCAAGTCTAAGTAATCGGTTTACTACTAAACCAACAGTGATTTATACTGTCTCTGCACTAGCATATCTCTCAGGCAGGTCACCATTGTATATGTAAAAGTTTGTAGCTGGGTTGGTGTTTATGTTTCTCCTTTGGTTGCCTGTAGAGTACCTTCCTGTACCAAAGATGCTAGCATGTAGGAATGAAGGCCCTAGTGTTAAGACCTCCTAGTTCAATGGGTTATGTAGATATTGTCTCCAGCAATAAGGTGTAGCCATCAATTTGTCAAAACAACCTGTAGTCTTGGCAACAGCCTTGGTTGTTTGGAGATACCCATGGGAGCTGTTTGGCCCACAACTCAATTAGATGAAACCCATTACTGGTACTGAAAGCTTCATTTAGTGACAAGAGATGCCCAGCTGCACACTGTTTCCCCCATTACTCGCAATTTCATTTAGATCCCCTTCATATATGTATGTTTTTAAAGAAGCTTTTACAATGTTCGGTTTCCATACTACCCCTCAAATGGGCCTCAGCTTTAGCCATGACTTCGTGTACACATAACTCCATGTATTCTGTTCTTAGCCACCTCCCTTTCTTCTCCCTCCCTTGCTTAATACAGCTCTTCTTCCACTGTGAGCCAAAATAAACTCTTCTCCCCTACTTCTCATAAGATATTTGTTTATCACAACAGAAAAAAAAAAAAACTAACAGAGCAATGGAGAGAATTATCAAAGACTGTTAATTTGCCAAGGATGTAAGCCTTAGAGCAAGTTTACAGATTCACTCAAAGGTTTTCAGTGGGAAACTAAATGCATGGTGAGTTAGGGAGTGTGACTTAGTTAGAGGTGAAGACCCAGAAAGGGTAGCTATAGGAGATCAGGGGCCGATTAGAACTGTCAGTGAGCGGAAAGAAACAGATGCAGCAGAATAGTAGGGGGAAAGTACTCATAAATTTAGAGTAATTCAATCTGCCCAGTGAGTTTCTCTGGCCAGATAGCTTCTGGGGGCAAGAGGGTAAGAAACATCCCCTTTGTTTTAAAACCCTCTTTCCACACTGTTTCTGTCTCTCTACCCAACCTTCACCTCCCTGTCCTTATTTCCATATTTTTTCAACATTATTGACTTCACTTTGTTACCCGCTTTCAGCCATTTTATCAGCAGATGACTCTATAACTCTGTGATTCTCCAAGGTTAGCCCCTACTTACCTAGAAGCATCAGGCTTACGTAAGTCTCACTCAGAACTGTGTGCAGTTAGTAGGATGCACTCCAACTTAGCCAGAAGGGAATTCTGAAAGTGTGCATAAAAGTCTCTCTGTTATGAAGTTCACAGAAGATTTGAATGAACCTCAAGCTTTTGTGGCCATTGCGATAAACCTCACCCATGTTCTGAGCTTTCTCATCATTGAGTTTTCTGGCCAGTTCCATCTCTGATGTTCCCTTGAGCCAGAGCTTGGTACCTGGTCATCATCTGCTGCCTTCCAAGGCTCCCGACTCCTCCTTTCTAGCAATATTATTTTTCCTCATTTTTCATTAAAGCTTGTTTTAAATCTCTTCTTTACTCTAATAGGTCTTGTGAGGTACACTGGATTTGTCTATGACTCTCCTATAATAAGAGCTGAGAAATAACTTTCATGTTGGGTGTGCTGCTTGATTTATTACTATCATTTGTCTTTTACCTTTGGAGAATCTTCTTTGCCAAACTATCTGTTTAAGATCTTTGCATTTTTGTGATAATATTGGCGCTTCTATATCAGTATATCAACTGGACATTGACACACTATTGATCAAAGCTTTTGAAAATGTTTTCTGGTCCTGTTGCTATTTAAATTTTGGCTTATTATTTTGAGTGCTAGCAGAATTTTGAAAATACCACAATCTAGCAAATTGCTGTTAAATGTGTGACTTTGTCTCAAATATCCTCTCGAATAGTAGTTGGAAAGTTAACATTCCCAGGGAGTTGAAATTAATTATGTATTGTGTTTGCTAATGCTTTTTCATGGCTTAAAATACATTTAAACACTATTTCCCTGGCTCCTTTTGGTTTGTGATATAACACACCATAAGGCAAGATATACTCCAAAACACTTACTAGCTAATAGTTACTTTTTTGCCATTGTTTATGAAATCCTTTTGGGAGAGAGAGAGAGAGAGAGAGAGAGAGAGAGAGAGAGAGAGAGAGAGAGAGAGAGAGAGAGAGAGAGAAGAATATATGTGGCTCTGGGACGGGACAGCCTGGACTGGGAAACGAACTGAAGCATTAACTGGAAATGCTGGCTTGGGAAAATTAAGCTTCCCTTCAGGTCTTTGAGCCTCACACTGTCTCTCACCAGCCACAGAGAGGATGAAGTAAACAATTTCAGAGTCCCACATGGGAAGCGACCTATAATGACTAGCTGTGTGGCATTTCAAAATTCATTAGGTTCTATTTCTGCCTTTTTTGGTTTTTTTTTTTTTTTTACCAACAAGATGTACACCTATTTTTGTTTGATTCTTGTGTGAATTCATAACTTATTTGTTATTCTCTGGGTCTGGGCTCTTTCAGTGTGGCCTTTTCTCAGCAACTTTTGTTCAGAAATTATATATAAAATACTTGTGTTACTTGACTGGCCTGGTGAAGCAGCAAAGTCACTAGTAGGCAGACTATACAAAGCAGCTTACAAGAGGAAACAAGAGAATTTGGAATTCTACATTATGAGCAGGTGGGCCTCAGCAGGTGAGAAAATGTAAGTACTGTAATAACAAAAATCCATGCAGGGAGCAGGGATGGGGGCTCCAGTGGGGGATGGGGGGAGTGAAAGAAACCATATTGCCTTATGGGGTTAGCAGCACAGTGAACACCCAAGAAGAAGCCAAAAGACAAGTTGCAAAGGAAAGAAGAGAAGAAAGAGAAAAGCGCAGTTTGACCCACAAAGCTCCTGCCATCCCTTCGATCAAAAGTGGATTCAGCTGAATCCTTCAGCTCGGCTTTTCTCCCACCTAGCCAAAGCTGCAAGAGACAAGTGAAACATGCATCTCCCCATTTTATCCTAAGCTCTCTTCTACTTTGCTGAGGTTCTTAAATGCAAAGAGACTGACCTTCTTAATTGGCAAGATCTGTAAGATATTATGTCTTGCTCTAAAACCTTATCACTGCTTCTCATTGGTTGGTAGCACACAACAATTTTCAATTTATACTTGCATGAATTTTTAAAATCATCTGTATCATTTTCAAGCACAGCTACAGCCCCTTGACCATTATTTCAGAAGGCTCAACCATTTTGGCTTTGCTCCACATTTGAAATTATGATTTGGGCTTCCCAATAGACTTCCACTCAAATTACATCTCGACTCCTACCCTTTGTTTTACATTGCCTAAGAGCACAGAAAGTTACCTTTGGAGAGGGGAGATGCATATTGCATTGGAAAACTATGCTATGCCTCGTCTTTGAGTTTGCCTTAAGGCCGATTTATGCCACTTAAAGTAATCCAGTACACTCTTTGGTAATTGAAATCCATCCATTACCCTCACTGCAGCCCATTTAAATATTTGTCTCTCAGATGCAATTACGTCAGGAGGTGAGCCAAATGGTTTGGGAAAGTCACGGGTACTTCCACAACAAGACAGTTGGCTCCCAACCAAAAAGTTGGCTCTGGATCATAATTCTCAGCCCAAGTCTCTTCTCTTCGAGGCTCCTGCTTATGGACTGCGATCTACCTTCCTCGTGATTCTAAGACAACGCTCAGGAAAAAAGTTGCCCGATGTTCTTGGTGGCCACACGAAGAAAAGATTCCCTCAGATTTCTTCACTGCTTGATGTCTATAAAAATAACTTTTTTGCTCATTTCCCTTAGATCTCTTTCACATCATGGAAACAGTTTTAATCATTTGCATTTATTCTAAGCCTCATAAGTACATTTTCAGTAGGATCCTGTCCCCATAATCTCAATGACAGAACTAGGAAATGTCCGTGCTAAAGCACCAATCGTACCTTTTGAATGTGCTTAGACAGATGTTTATTACACATATAGAAAGCTGCTGGGTCGCAGCATGCAGAATAAATAATTCAATGGAACGCATAGAGAAAACGAATGGTTCTGTATTCTAATAACTGTTTTATGGAGAGCTTTTCATTAAGCTCTCAAAACTAACTAATACATCCACATTTTGGATGATGTAATGAAGCTATATTTAACTGTAGAAGTCTCCTTGCATGCCAGATTTCAAATCTGCTTCTAAGTAAATGTCCTTTTGTGGGCCCATTATGACTATTCCCGTCTTCTTTCAAAACAAACCCATTACCGATGCTCATTTCCTTTCTTCTCCTGGCTTCTGGCCGTCAGATTTACACCTCTTCCAACCAATGTTGTCTTGGCCAATTGCACCAATGTCACAGCCAAGAACAGGGCTCTCAAGCCCAACAGACCTGCCCAGAGAGTACCAGCAAATGTTTTCTTATGGGGTCCTCTCAAGAAACAATCTCAAAAGAGGATGCAGGTAAGATTATAACGAGCTAGTATAGTGAGTAAATTATGAGTAATCACTGATTGAATACCTGACTATCAGCCGACCTGCTTAATTAAAATTTAGAAGGCCCATTCAGACATATATATCCCAATATGAAGACACGTGTGAGATACTGATGTAGTAGTTAATGCAACTTCCGTGGGCCAGGAAAACCAAGTTATAATTCCTACTTAAAATTAGTTAATAATATGTGCATTTATTGAGCTCCAAATTGTATTTTCAAGCTACCAAATAGTACCAAAATACTCCAAACACCCTTAAGTAGGAACATAGTCAATAACTGAAAAGCTTTGTGGTGGAATCCTGGGCCACAAGGCGCACTGCATCTGTTTGTCTGATGTTTTACCTGTCTCAGCCTTCCCTGGGACCAAGCTTATGTGACGCCCTTCACAGTACTGACATCTACGTTAAAATTATCCTTCAGAAGTTTGTATTACACTAATTTACTCTGTGTGCAGGTGGGTATATGCATGGTTCACGTGTGGAAGTCCAAGAACAGCCTAAGGCCTGGGATGTCTTCTTCAAACTTAGTTCTCTCTGACATCTGATAATCCAGGATACAGGTTTGTCTGTGCTTTTCCTATTGAGCCATCTCACTAGCCCCTAAAACTACCCTTTAATCTTTGGAAAAACTGATGCTCCCTTTTCTGTGTTTTTTTGTTTGTTTGTTTGTTTGTTTGTTTTACATTCCTGGGAACTCTGACATTTAAAAGCACAAAGTTAGCTTTTTCTCCTCAGTATAAAGAACATAACGAAATATACACTCTTCCATTTAATATAGTTCTTGCTAATAGGTGCTTTTCTACAGTCTGAAAAAATATATGGAGAATGATAGAAATAAACAATCCTTATGTTTTGAGTCATGTGATGCTCTGCAAAGAATGATAACCTCTCCTGATACCCAACTCTCCAAACCTGGATGTGAGTCACCCTCTGGTCTAGTGTATTTACTCTCTATATACAACCTGCATATTAATTAGTGATCAACTCAGTGATCAAATTGTTTAAATGACAGATGTTCAAACAACTGCTATCATACTTAATAATAACCCCAACATATAAAAGTGATGATTGCAGTAATTAGGTTGTTATATGAGTTGTATCATTACTGTGAACAAATATCTGACGGTAACAACCTAAAGGAAATGTCACAAAGACCTGGGGCCAGTGTGACCTTCAAAGATATTCTTCCAATAAGGAACTTTCTTCAGCTAGGCCTCAACCTCTGGTGTTTCCATGATCTCCAACAATAATGACACCAGCTACTCACTAAGCATGAGTGTATAAGACATTCTATATTCAATCCATAAAAAAAAATTTTTTCCGTAGAAGAACCATCTATATTTCCTTAAAGAATTATCTCATGCCATCACAAGAAGAAGTAGAGAGAAGAGAATAATTTTCTGAGAAAGAGAGAGAAAGAGAGAGAGAGAGAGAGAGAGAGAGAGAGAGAGAGAGAGAGAGAGAATGGGAGAGGAGTTTTAAATTTGGTTGCAACATTAATGAGCACAGAGGTTCCATTCCAAAATTCTAAATTCTAGTACTTTGTGGGCTTGAACAAATGTCTCAGCACAAGTGAGAATCCAAACACACATCTTTCAGAATCCACGTTCTTAGAATTCAGTTTTAAAGGTATCTGAAAATAGAGATATCAAGTGCCCCCACAAAACGTCCATGAGTTATTGGTCCCCAGCAGGTGGATCAAATCACTGAAGGGTAATTAAATCATGAAGCACTGACCTACACAGCAGTTAATCAAGTCACTGATTCACAATTTGATGGCATTATTGGAAAGTGCTGGAAAAGTTCCGAGGTAGAGATGAGGAGGGAGCGGTAAGTCAGAATTAAGTCTTTTATACACACACACACACACAATGCACCCAAGGAAGTTCATTCCAAAAGCAATTAAGGCACATTCTTGCAACTAAAAAAAAAAATCCCAGGACCACAGAAAGACAAAAAATAATTTAAATTCCCCATTTTAGATGAAAGCTTGTTCTGTGAAGTACGGAATGATTTAAACCTCAGCTCCCAGAATGATGAACGGCTCTCCCGGTCTCTTTGGCAGCTTTAGGCAGAGAATGAAACCCTGGGTTTGATCATTACACTTGAGTATTATTTATGAAGAAAACCCACATTTTTTTTTCTCCTTCTTGTGTCTTCTCATTCCAAGCCTGATCTCTGACTCTGAGGTGGGAGTTTTGTAATCTCCCTCAACAGAAATTGCTCCAGGGAAAATTTGGGAAGATCATTGGGGAAATCGACTTTTTTTTTTTCCCAGAAAGTCAAAGAACAATAAAAACATGAAGTTAAAGTATTCAGGTAGAAGCAGGAAACACTTGGGACCGAGTTTCAAAGGAAAATTTTAATGTAGCTATGAAGGGTTGCCAAAAATCCTTGAATAGGTATAGAAGCTATAATTGAATTGGGGCTCTATCATTGAGGTATCCTGAGCTATCTTGAGACATCTGAGGTATTTTGAGACATCTAAAACAATGGTTTTTCATGAGCTTTGTCCAGGGCCCTTGTCATTCTCCAGCAGTAGAGATGACTACATTGCAAACACCTCAGTCATCCGTTTATCCTTCCATTAATTGAACCAGTTCTGTGCCAGGCCCTGTGTTGTATGCTTTGGATACAGACAAGATAGCTTCATCATTAGTGAATGTGCATCCCAGATCAGAAATCATATATCAATAATTACAGTACAGAAAGGTGGTTCCAATAATAAAGCTATGGAATGATTAAAGAGGAAAAAAGACAATTAACTTGGGGGGAAAGTTTTGAGTCAAATATTGAAGGCTGAGTTGGGGTATACAGGTAAATATAGACAGACAGGATGAGGATTACAAATAGCAAAAAGGAAGGCACAAGAGACTGTGATAGTATCCATTACAGCTGTATTGGTTCCAACTCTTTCTAAACTAGTGTCCCAAGAAAGACATTTCAGATTCCGATCATAATAGTCAAGCCATGGAACACATTAGAGTCTGTGGAAATGTGGCTTCCAATAGAGGAATTTCCACTGGGATGAGACCCCCACCACTCTGCATTCTGATGGCTGTAGTTTTCTGTAGTGGTCTCCATCTGCTGCAAAGAGGTTGTCTTGATGATGGGTGAAGACTACATTTGCTTATTGGTATAAGGACAAATGTATATAGGTCATTCTTAAGGATTGTGCTAGTTTAATAAATTAGTGATTGTAGATTCTCCTCCGATAACTTTTATTTCAGTAGCACTGAGAAGTTAGCTCGGTTTCTAGCACCAAGCATGTTTTCACATTTAGTGAGTGGCTCTTTCATCCAATTAGAGTGAAAGTATGTGTCATTCTAAGTGGTCCAGCTTGGTGCTGGTGTGCTTCTCTCATTACTAAGACAAAAATACAGGGAAAAGGGAAGAAAGAAGTCATAAAGAAGAAGCAGTTAATTCAGCTTACAGTTAGTTTCAGGGAAAACAGCTCATACTGGTAAGGCAACAGGAACCCTAGCTACTGGATATGGAGTAGCTGGTCACATTGCAGAGTCAGGATGCAGACAGCAATGAATGGTGGTGTTGTTACCCTCCTCTTCATGCAAACTAGAACCACAACTAGGACATGGCACCATCTACATTTATGGCATTTCCTCATTTAACATAATCTAGGTAATCTCTCACAGATATGTCCAGAGATTTGTCCCCGAAGTGATTTGGGATCCGGTCAAGATAACACTCAGTATAAACCATCAAAGTGCATATAAGCAATGGTGGGCTCAAAAATAGTTTAGACAAAGCAATGGTATAATTAGACATAATGTTTAAACTTTTGTCCTCTTCTTCTGTGTTTTGTATGCATGTGCTCACTTGTGTATACATGTTAATGTGTCTGCTCATTCCTGTACATGTATGAATGCAGGTGTGAAAGTATATGAAGTCCAGAGTTCACCATACAGCACTTTCCTCAGTCACTCTCCAAATTATTGTGCTAAGCTGGCTTCCCATTGGTCCCTGGAGACCTGCCTGCCCCTGCATCCCCAGTACCAGCATTGGGGATGTGTAGCCCTGGGCATGGCTTTTATGTAAGTGTTGCAGATTGAACTTAGAACCTCTTGCTTACGAAGTGGACACTTTACTGGCTGAGCCAAATCCCAGCCCATTGTTTTGCTCTGTGACCTTAAAGTTTTCTTAATACACTATAGCAAGTAATCACATAAAAGTACATAATAATATGATTTTCTCAAATATATTGCATTTTAAAATAATTTCCAATATTGATTTTTAATCCAGTAATTCAGATTTTCAAAATTCAAAACAATCAGAAGGTTTTACAATGAATTACCCCAGATTGAAGACATCTATTATAAATATTTGTACCAAATATCTACAACCATTTCATTACCTCTTTAAAATTATATATATATATATATATATATATATATATATATATCACTCTTTATTTTCCTGCCTTAGAGAAAATGCTATTCAAAGATCTACATTTTATGTGTGAGGCCCAGCGCCCACTTCCCAGGACCTCAGTAAATAAATAAGTGCTGCAATTGCAATATAAAAATAAAAAGTTGGAGAAAACATATATAAGAATCTGGGCAGGGCTGGAGAGATGGCTCAGCAGTTAAGAGCACTGACTGCTCTTCCAGAGGTCCTGAGTTCAATTCCCAGCAACCACATGGTGGCTCACAACCATCTGTAATGGAATCAGATGCCCTCTTCTGGTGTGTCTGAAAACAGCAACAGTGTACTCACATAAATAAACTAAATAAATCTTTGAAAAAAAAAAAAAAAGAATCTGGGCAGAAAACAATAGCTCTGAAAAAAACATGATACTTAGAGCCTGGGGGACTATGCAAGAGATAAAGTCAATAAAATTTGGAGACAATTGGGAGAAAAGGTAGACCAAGAAAAAAACAAAGACACGGGTCAGAGTTTAAAGCACTCGCTGCTCTTCTAGAAGACCTGAAGTCGGTTCCCAATGCCTACATTGGGTGGCTCCCAAGGGCAACTCACTACCACCTCTAACTACAGCTCCAGGGCATCTGATGCCTTACTTTGGTCTCACCAGACATGAATGTGCGCGCGTGCGCGCGCGCACGCGCGCACACACACACACACAGAGGTGCACACACACACAGATGTATAAACTAAAACTTTTTTAAAGAGGCAATTGAAGGTAGAGGAATAAGTACTTCCTGACTTTAGAGATTAGAACAGCTTCTGTCAAATGGAGGGGTTTCACACAAGTGCAAATGTGAATGCACACAGGCACACATGCACACCATCATACACAGTTTCATGGTCAAAAATCTTAAAAATTCCCAGTATGCATTATCATGTTAAAACTTAGTAACATCCCAGGGCTAACACCTGTTTGCAACTCCAGTTCCAGAGAATCTACCACCTTCTTCTTGGCCCTGTAGGCCCAACCACTATAGGCCTATGAAGCAGATAAACATATACCCCAAATACCCAAAATACAAATTAAACATACATTTTAAAAAATCTTAAAGTTGAAAGTTCTTTGTTGTTTTCATTTTGCTTTGGTTTTGTTTGTTTATTTTGAAAACAACTGTGTTAAAATATATACCAATAAATACTGCCCAGCACTGAATCTATACCCTTGTGACCCATACCTTTGTTTTCCTTTAAATGGTCCTTGCTCCATAAAATGGAAAATTCATCTATGAAGAAAAACATGCTCTCCAAGACGCTAGCAAGTCCACTAATATCTACATGATGCTCTGGGTATCTGGGTATGGTGATGCGGCTGCCTTGATGACCCTAAATCTATTTCTAAGGCCTGCATCTTCCCCTACCTAGTTTGTCTCCCTCCCATCAATGCATACCCACAGACTGAGGTCCACGCTGGTAAGTCATCATAAATAGGTGACTATTTATGGAAATGTGAAAGAAGATAGGAAAGGCAAGCTGGAATATCAGAGATACTTGACGATCTTCACTGTCTATTGGAGGTAGTGGAGAAAACATTCAGACTGAGGTCCAGAGCTGAAACAAGCCCTTCAGACCCAACTACATCCTGTAAAGATGCTGAAAACTCTGATTTCAAACATAACTTCCAACCAACTGTGAGTGTAGATCTGTCAAGTTGTAAGACAGAATATATTTAACTTAGCTGTGTGTTAGCTTGATTTATTGTTTGTAAACATCTAGACATATGGTATATGGGTATCTGTTAATATTCTTGAACTACATCCACGGGGTTTATTAGTTAGCACATATGGAATCATGAGCAGCCAATGAGGAAGCCTGAGGAAGTAACATTCACAGGAATAAAACAGTTTTAAACAAATTTGAGGGAAAGCCAATTGTTCTGTCAATAGCACACTCTCTTGTTAAAAACATCCTTATGGCAATTGAATTCACAAAAGCAGTAACAGGGACATAGAAAAATCAATCATAAACCCAAGCTCGCACAGTTAGTACTTGTGAGAGAGCTTCAGGATTAATTAACTCTCAAACAATGTTCTTTTGCTTATACCCTGCTACCTGAAACTGGAGAATAATGAAGAGCTTTTGCAAAATAAAAAAAGAAACACTTCCCCTAAGACAAAATTTGACTTTGTTATTTGAGTTTCCTGATATATATCTCCCAATATATATTCCAAAATAAGCTGAGTCCTGGGTCACTTCCTAAATAAAATTCTTTTGTTAAAAGCACACTCCGATGGGTTATGAAAAGCCACTGCTTAGCATTGTTTGACATTATGGTTTAACACTTAGTAGGCTATTATAACCATTCAGTGCATATTTAGGAATAGGGAAATTCATGCATACATTAATAAACAATCATTAAACAATAAATCATTAATATAAATCAATAGTAAAAATCAATAGTACATTAATAGCTAGACTTGAAAAGCTCAAAAATATATAAATAAAACTTAGCAGTTCTGATATTCAGTCCTCATTTTCAACTTGGTTATGAGAGTGCTTGTTCCTGGAGATGTTTACGTGAAGAGAGAAGACCCATCCTGAGTATGGATTGCACCTTTCCATGGTCTGGGGTCTCAGCCTGCATAAAAAGGGGGAAAGAGAACGCACTATGAGCACCAGAGTTTTCTCTCTCTCTCTCTCTCTCTCTCTCTCTCTCTCTCTCTCTCTGCCACTTAGCTACAGATACAATGGACCATATGCTTCACATGCTCACAGACATGACTTCTATGTCATGATGGATGATGGACTTCACCCCCTTCTAAAACCATGAGCTAAAACAATCCACCAGTTTCTGATTGTTCTGTCAAGTATTTTGTTACAGCAGTTTCTATGAGTTGGTGACTTTAATGACTGTGTCATCCCCAGATCTTTCAGGCCTTCACTTCCATGTCTTCCAGATCTTACATTCTTCCTTCACCCCCTAATTAAGGCTCCACTAACATTTGTCCATAGGTATAAACATAAATACTTAGAAGGCAGGTTGACAGTATTTCAATTTAGCTAAACAATAATATTACAACTTTGGGCTCTTAAATAATGACAGGACTACCAATATTTGGGGTGCTCTTAGAGATAAATCTTAAATTATAAAATGGCCATGAGCCCTAGGAAAGGCAACAATAGATTTTTTTTTTGTTTTAAAATTGTGTGTTTAGATAGAAAGTTGACTAGAGGTGGGCTGTTGCTGGTTGATCGTCATTGTCAGCTTGATTGGGTTTGGAAATACTTATGGGACACATGTCTAGGAGTATCTGTGATGATGTTTCCAGAGAAGTTTAACTGAGCAAGGAAAACCCACCCTGAATATTGACAGTATTATCTAATTGAATGTGGTTCTGGACTGAATAAACAAGGGTTGTTGGGGCGGGGGGAGGAGGCCTGTTTATCATTAGCATTTATTGCTTTTTTGTATCCTAACTGTGAATACAATCTGACCAGCTACTTCATGTCCCCACCTGGAGAGGTAGCCTATATCCCTTCTTAA